>NW_026689955.1:0-39025 GCF_943734765.1 Anopheles ziemanni | reverse complement strand
GGTGCTTAAGGTGACTTTAAAGAGAATGAGACGATGCAAAATGAGGTTTTAGAAGGTGCTTAAGGTGACTTTAAAGAGAGAATAGAGACGATGCAAAATGGTGTTTAGAAGGTGCTTAAGGTGACTTTAAAGAGAATGAGACGATGCAAAATGGTGTTTAGAAGGTGCTTAAAGTGACTTTAAAGAGAATGAGACGATGCAAAATGAGGTTTAGAAGGTGCTTAAAGTGACTTTAAAGAGAATGAGACGATGCAAAATGGTGTTTAGAAGGTGCTTAAGGTGACTTTAAAGAGAATGAGACGATGCAAAATGGTGTTTAGAAGGTGCTTAAGGTGACTTTAAAGAGAATGAGACGATGCAAAATGAGGTTTAGAAGGTGCTTAAAGTGACTTTAAAGAGAATGAGACGATGCAAAATGGTGTTTAGAAGGTGCTTAAAGTGACTTTAAAGAGAATGAGACGATGCAAAATGGTGTTTAGAAGGTGCTTAAAGTGACTTTAAAGAGAATGAGACGATGCAAAATGAGGTTTAGAAGGTGCTTAAAGTGACTTTAAAGAGAATGAGACGATGCAAAATGGTGTTTAGAAGGTGCTTAAGGTTACTTTAAAGAGAATGAGACGATGCAAAATGAGGTTTAGAAGGTGCTTAAAGTGACTTTAAAGAGAATGAGACGATGCAAAATGGTGTTTAGAAGGTGCTTAGGGTGACTTTAAAGAGAATGAGACGATGCAAAATGAGGTTTAGAAGGTGCTTAAGGTGACTTTAAAGAGAATGAGACGATGCAAAATGAGGTTTAGAAGGTGCTTAAAGTGACTTTAAAGAGAATGAGACGATGCAAAATGGTGTTTAGAAGGTGCTTAAGGTGACTTTAAAGAGAATGAGACGATGCAAAATGAGGTTTAGAAGGTGCTTAAGGTGACTTTAAAGAGAATGAGACGATGCAAAATGGTGTTTAGAAGGTGCTTAAGGTGACTTTAAAGAGAATGAGACGATGCAAAATGGTGTTTAGAAGGTGCTTAAAGTGACTTTAAAGAGAATGAGACGATGCAAAATGGTGTTTAGAAGGTGCTTAAGGTGACTTTAAAGAGAATGAGACGATGCAAAATGGTGTTTAGAAGGTGCTTAAGGTTACTTTAAAGAGAATGAGACGATGCAAAATGAGTTTTAGAAGGTGCTTAAAGTGACTTTAAAGAGAATGAGACGATGCAAAATGAGGTTTAGAAGGTGCTTAAAGTGACTTTAAAGAGAATGAGACGATGCAAAATGGTGTTTAGAAGGTGCTTAAGGTGACTTTAAAGAGAATGAGACGATGCAAAATGGTGTTTAGAGGTGCTTAAGGTTACTTTAAAGAGAATGAGACGATGCAAAATGGTGTTTAGAAGGTGCTTAAGGTGACTTTAAAGAGAATGAGACGATGCAAAATGAGGTTTAGAAGGTGCTTAAAGTGACTTTAAAGAGAATGAGACGATGCAAAATGAGGTTTAGAAGGTGCTTAAAGTGACTTTAAAGAGAATGAGACGATGCAAAATGGTGTTTAGAAGGTGCTTAAGGTGACTTTAAAGAGAATGAGACGATGCAAAATGAGGTTTAGAAGGTGCTTAAAGTGACTTTAAAGAGAATGAGACGATGCAAAATGAGGTTTAGAAGGTGCTTAAAGTGACTTTAAAGAGAATGAGACGATGCAAAAGGGTGTTTAGAAGGTGCTTAAAGTCACCTTAAGAGAATGAGACGATGCAAAATGAGGTTTAGAAGGTGCTTAAAGTGACTTTAAAGAGAATGAGACGATGCAAAATGGTGTTTAGAAGGTGCTTAAGGTGACTTTAAAGAGAATGAGACGATGCAAAATGAGGTTTAGAAGGTGCTTAAGGTGACTTTAAGAGAATGAGACGATGCAAAATGAGGTTTAGAAGGTGCTTAAAGTGACTTTAAAGAGAATGAGACGATGCAAAATGAGGTTTAGAAGGTGCTTAAAGTGACTTTAAAGAGAATGAGACGATGCAAAATGGTGTTTAGAAGGTGCTTAAGGTGACTTTAAAGAGAATGAGACGATGCAAAATGGTGTTTAGAAGGTGCTTAAGGTTACTTTAAAGAGAATGAGACGATGCAAAATGAGGTTTAGAAGGTGCTTAAAGTGACTTTAAAGAGAATGAGACGATGCAAAATGAGGTTTAGAAGGTGCTTAAAGTGACTTTAAAGAGAATGAGACGATGCAAAATGGTGTTTAGAAGGTGCTTAAGGTGACTTTAAAGAGAATGAGACGATGCAAAATGGTGTTTAGAAGGTGCTTAAGGTGACTTTAAAGAGAATGAGACGATGCAAAATGGTGTTTAGAAGGTGCTTAAGGTGACTTTAAAGAGAATGAGACGATGCAAAATGAGGTTTAGAAGGTGCTTAAAGTGACTTTAAAGAGAATGAGACGATGCAAAATGAGGTTTAGAAGGTGCTTAAAGTGACTTTAAAGAGAATGAGACGATGCAAAATGGTGTTTAGAAGGTGCTTAAAGTGACTTTAAAGAGAATGAGACGATGCAAAATGGTGTTTAGAAGGTGCTTAAGGTTACTTTAAAGAGAATGAGACGATGCAAAATGAGGTTTAGAAGGTGCTTAAAGTGACTTTAAAGAGAATGAGACGATGCAAAATGGTGTTTAGAAGGTGCTTAGGGTGACTTTAAAGAGAATGAGACGATGCAAAATGAGGTTTAGAAGGTGCTTAAAGTGACTTTAAAGAGAATGAGACGATGCAAAATGGTGTTTAGAAGGTGCTTAAGGTGACTTTAAAGAGAATGAGACGATGCAAAATGGTGTTTAGAAGGTGCTTAAGGTGACTTTAAAGAGAATGAGACGATGCAAAATGGTGTTTAGAAGGTGCTTAAGGTTACTTTAAAGAGAATGAGACGATGCAAAATGGTGTTTAGAAGGTGCTTAAGGTTACTTTAAAGAGAATGAGACGATGCAAAATGAGGTTTAGAAGGTGCTTAAGGTGACTTTAAAGAGAATGAGACGATGCAAAATGGTGTTTAGAAGGTGCTTAAGGTGACTTTAAAGAGAATGAGACGATGCAAAATGGTGTTTAGAGGTGCTTAAGGTGACTTTAAAGAGAATGAGACGATGCAAAATGAGGTTTAGAAGGTGCTTAAAGTGACTTTAAAGAGAATGAGACGATGCAAAATGGTGTTTAGAAGGTGCTTAAAGTGACTTTAAAGAGAATGAGACGATGCAAAATGGTGTTTAGAAGGTGCTTAAGGTGACTTTAAAGAGAATGAGACGATGCAAAATGGTGTTTAGAAGGTGCTTAAGGTGACTTTAAAGAGAATGAGACGATGCAAAATGAGGTTTAGAAGGTGCTTAAAGTGACTTTAAAGAGAATGAGACGATGCAAAATGGTGTTTAGAAGGTGCTTAAAGTGACTTTAAAGAGAATGAGACGATGCAAAATGAGGTTTAGAAGGTGCTTAAAGTGACTTTAAAGAGAATGAGAATGAGACGATGCAAAATGAGGTTTAGAAGGTGTCTTAAAGTGACTTTAAAGAGAATGAGACGATGCAAAATGGTGTTTAGAAGGTGCTTAAGGTTACTTTAAAGAGAATGATGACGATGCAAAATGAGGTTTAGAAGGTGCTTAAAGTGACTTTAAGAGAATGAGACGATGCAAAATGGTGTTAGAAGGTGCTTAGGGTGACTTTAAAGAGAATGAGACGATGCAAAATGAGGTTTAGAAGGTGCTTAAGGTGACTTTAAAGAGAATGAGACGATGCAAAATGAGGTTTAGAAGGTGCTTAAAGTGACTTTAAAGAGAATGAGACGATGCAAAATGGTGTTTAGAAGGTGCTTAAGGTGACTTTAAAGAGAATGAGACGATGCAAAATGAGGTTTAGAAGGTGCTTAAGGTGACTTTAAAGAGAATGAGACGATGCAAAATGGTGTTTAGAAGGTGCTTAAGGTGACTTTAAAGAGAATGAGACGATGCAAAATGGTGTTTAGAAGGTGCTTAAAGTGACTTTAAAGAGAATGAGACGATGCAAAATGGTGTTTAGAAGGTGCTTAAGGTGACTTTAAAGAGAATGAGACGATGCAAAATGGTGTTTAGAAGGTGCTTAAGGTTACTTTAAAGAGAATGAGACGATGCAAAATGAGGTTTAGAAGGTGCTTAAAGTGACTTTAAAGAGAATGAGACGATGCAAAATGAGGTTTAGAAGGTGCTTAAAGTGACTTTAAAGAGAATGAGACGATGCAAAATGGTGTTTAGAAGGTGCTTAAGGTGACTTTCAAGAGAATGAGACGATGCAAAATGGTGTTTAGAAGGTGCTTAAGGTTACTTTAAAGAGAATGAGACGATGCAAAATGGTGTTTAGAAGGTGCTTAAGGTGACTTTAAAGAGAATGAGACGATGCAAAATGAGGTTTAGAAGGTGCTTAAAGTGACTTTAAAGAGAATGAGACGATGCAAAATGAGGTTTAGAAGGTGCTTAAAGTGACTTTAAAGAGAATGAGACGATGCAAAATGGTGTTTAGAAGGTGCTTAAGGTGACTTTAAAGAGAATGAGACGATGCAAAATGAGGTTTAGAAGGTGCTTAAGGTTACTTTAAAGAGAATGAGACGATGCAAAATGGTGTTTAGAAGGTGCTTAAGGTGACTTTAAAGAGAATGAGACGATGCAAAATGAGGTTTAGAAGGTGCTTAAAGTGACTTTAAAGAGAATGAGACGATGCAAAATGAGGTTTAGAAGGTGCTTAAAGTGACTTTAAAGAGAATGAGACGATGCAAAAGGGTGTTTAGAAGGTGCTTAAAGTGACTTTAAAGAGAATGAGACGATGCAAAATGAGGTTTAGAAGGTGCTTAAAGTGACTTTAAAGAGAATGAGACGATGCAAAATGGTGTTTAGAAGGTGCTTAAGGTGACTTTAAAGAGAATGAGACGATGCAAAATGAGGTTTAGAAGGTGCTTAAGGTGACTTTAAAGAGAATGAGACGATGCAAAATGAGGTTTAGAAGGTGCTTAAAGTGACTTTAAAGAGAAAGAGACGATGCAAAATGAGGTTTAGAAGGTGCTTAAAGTGACTTTAAAGAGAATGAGACGATGCAAAATGGTGTTTAGAAGGTGCTTAAGGTGACTTTAAAGAGAATGAGACGATGCAAAATGGTGTTTAGAAGGTGCTTAAGGTGACTTTAAAGAGAATGAGACGATGCAAAATGAGGTTTAGAAGGTGCTTAAAGTGACTTTAAAGAGAATGAGACGATGCAAAATGAGGTTTAGAAGGTGCTTAAAGTGACTTTAAAGAGAATGAGACGATGCAAAATGGTGTTTAGAAGGTGCTTAAGGTGACTTTAAAGAGAATGAGACGATGCAAAATGGTGTTTAGAAGGTGCTTAAGGTGACTTTAAAGAGAATGAGACGATGCAAAATGGTGTTTAGAAGGTGCTTAAGGTGACTTTAAAGAGAATGAGACGATGCAAAATGAGGTTTAGAAGGTGCTTAAAGTGACTTTAAAGAGAATGAGACGATGCAAAATGAGGTTTAGAAGGTGCTTAAAGTGACTTTAAAGAGAATGAGACGATGCAAAATGGTGTTTAGAAGGTGCTTAAGGTGACTTTAAAGAGAATGAGACGATGCAAAATGAGGTTTAGAAGGTGCTTAAGGTTACTTTAAAGAGAATGAGACGATGCAAAATGGTGTTTAGAAGGTGCTTAAGGTGACTTTAAAGAGAATGAGACGATGCAAAATGAGGTTTAGAAGGTGCTTAAAGTGACTTTAAAGAGAATGAGACGATGCAAAATGAGGTTTAGAAGGTGCTTAAAGTGACTTTAAAGAGAATGAGACGATGCAAAAGGGTGTTTAGAAGGTGCTTAAAGTGACTTTAAAGAGAATGAGACGATGCAAAATGAGGTTTAGAAGGTGCTTAAAGTGACTTTAAAGAGAATGAGACGATGCAAAATGGTGTTTAGAAGGTGCTTAAGGTGACTTTAAAGAGAATGAGACGATGCAAAATGAGGTTTAGAAGGTGCTTAAGGTGACTTTAAAGAGAATGAGACGATGCAAAATGAGGTTTAGAAGGTGCTTAAAGTGACTTTAAAGAGAATGAGACGATGCAAAATGGTGTTTAGAAGGTGCTTAAGGTGACTTTAACGAGAATGAGACGATGCAAAATGAGGTTTAGAAGGTGCTTAAGGTGACTTTAAAGAGAATGAGACGATGCAAAATGGTGTATAGAAGGTGCTTAAGGTGACTTTAAAGAGAATGAGACGATGCAAAATGGTGTTTAGAAGGTGCTTAAAGTGACTTTAAAGAGAATGAGACGATGCAAAATGAGGTTTAGAAGGTGCTTAAGGTGACTTTAAAGAGAATGAGACGATGCAAAATGAGGTTTAGAAGGTGCTTAAAGTGACTTTAAAGAGAATGAGACGATGCAAAATGAGGTTTAGAAGGTGCTTAAGGTGACTTTAAAGAGAATGAGACGATGCAAAATGGTGTTTAGAAGGTGCTTAAGGTGACTTTAAAGAGAATGAGACGATGCAAAATGGTGTTTAGAAGGTGCTTAAGGTGACTTTAAAGAGAATGAGACGATGCAAAATGAGGTTTAGAAGGTGCTTAAAGTGACTTTAAAGAGAATGAGACGATGCAAAATGGTGTTTAGAAGGTGCTTAAAGTGACTTTAAAGAGAATGAGACGATGCAAAATGGTGTTTAGAAGGTGCTTAAGGTGACTTTAAAGAGAATGAGACGATGCAAAATGGTGTTTAGAAGGTGCTTAAGGTGACTTTAAAGAGAATGAGACGATGCAAAATGAGGTTTAGAAGGTGCTTAAAGTGACTTTAAAGAGAATGAGACGATGCAAAATGGTGTTTAGAAGGTGCTTAGGGTGACTTTAAAGAGAATGAGACGATGCAAAATGAGGTTTAGAAGGTGCTTAAGGTGACTTTAAAGAGAATGAGACGATGCAAAATGAGGTTTAGAAGGTGCTTAAAGTGACTTTAAAGAGAATGAGACGATGCAAAATGGTGTTTAGAAGGTGCTTAAGGTGACTTTAAAGAGAATGAGACGATGCAAAATGAGGTTTAGAAGGTGCTTAAGGTGACTTTAAAGAGAATGAGACGATGCAAAATGGTGTTTAGAAGGTGCTTAAGGTGACTTTAAAGAGAATGAGACGATGCAAAATGGTGTTTAGAAGGTGCTTAAAGTGACTTTAAAGAGAATGAGACGATGCAAAATGGTGTTTAGAAGGTGCTTAAGGTGACTTTAAAGAGAATGAGACGATGCAAAATGGTGTTTAGAAGGTGCTTAAGGTTACTTTAAAGAGAATGAGACGATGCAAAATGAGGTTTAGAAGGTGCTTAAAGTGACTTTAAAGAGAATGAGACGATGCAAAATGAGGTTTAGAAGGTGCTTAAAGTGACTTTAAAGAGAATGAGACGATGCAAAATGGTGTTTAGAAGGTGCTTAAGGTGACTTTAAAGAGAATGAAACGATGCAAAATGGTGTTTAGAAGGTGCTTAAGGTTACTTTAAAGAGAATGAGACGATGCAAAATGGTGTTTAGAAGGTGCTTAAGGTGACTTTAAAGAGAATGAGACGATGCAAAATGAGGTTTAGAAGGTGCTTAAAGTGACTTTAAAGAGAATGAGACGATGCAAAATGAGGTTTAGAAGGTGCTTAAAGTGACTTTAAAGAGAATGAGACGATGCAAAAAGGTGTTTAGAAGGTGCTTTAGGTGACTTTAAAGAGAATGAGACGATGCAAAATGAGGTTTAGAAGGTGCTTAAGGTTACTTTAAAGAGAATGAGACGATGCAAAATGGTGTTTAGAAGGTGCTTAAGGTGACTTTAAAGAGAATGAGACGATGCAAAATGAAGTTTAGAAGGTGCTTAAAGTGACTTTAAAGAGAATGAGACGATGCAAAATGAGGTTTAGAAGGTGCTTAAAGTGACTTTAAAGAGAATGAGACGATGCAAAAGGGTGTTTAGAAGGTGCTTAAAGTGACTTTAAAGAGAATGAGACGATGCAAAATGAGGTTTAGAAGGTGCTTAAAGTGACTTTAAAGAGAATGAGACGATGCAAAATGGTGTTTAGAAGGTGCTTAAAGTGACTTTAAAGAGAATGAGACGATGCAAAATGAGGTTTAGAAGGTGCTTAAGGTGACTTTAAAGAGAATGAGACGATGCAAAATGAGGTTTAGAAGGTGCTTAAAGTGACTTTAAAGAGAATGAGACGATGCAAAATGAGGTTTAGAAGGTGCTTAAAGTGACTTTAAAGAGAATGAGACGATGCAAAATGGTGTTTAGAAGGTGCTTAAGGTGACTTTAAAGAGAATGAGACGATGCAAAATGAGGTTTAGAAGGTGCTTAAGGTGACTTTAAAGAGAATGAGAAGATGCAAAATGAGGTTTAGAAGGTGCTTAAGGTGACTTTAAAGAGAATGAGACGATGCAAAATGAGGTTTAGAAGGTGCTTAAGGTTACTTTAAAGAGAATGAGACGATGCAAAATGGTGTTTAGAAGGTGCTTAAGGTGACTTTAAAGAGAATGAGACGATGCAAAATGAGGTTTAGAAGGTGCTTAAAGTGACTTTAAAGAGAATGAGACGATGCAAAATGAGGTTTAGAAGGTGCTTAAAGTGACTTTAAAGAGAATGAGACGATGCAAAAGGGTGTTTAGAAGGTGCTTAAAGTGACTTTAAAGAGAATGAGACGATGCAAAATGAGGTTTAGAAGGTGCTTAAAGTGACTTTAAAGAGAATGAGACGATGCAAAATGGTGTTTAGAAGGTGCTTAAGGTGACTTTAAAGAGAATGAGACGATGCAAAATGAGGTTTAGAAGGTGCTTAAAGTGACTTTAAAGAGAATGAGACGATGCAAAAGGGTGTTTAGAAGGTGCTTAAAGTGACTTTAAAGAGAATGAGACGATGCAAAATGAGGTTTAGAAGGTGCTTAAAGTGACTTTAAAGAGAATGAGACGATGCAAAATGGTGTTTAGAAGGTGCTTAAGGTGACTTTAAAGAGAATGCGACGATGCAAAATGAGGTTTAGAAGGTGCTTAAAGTGACTTTAAAGAGAATGAGACGATGCAAAATGAGGTTTAGAAGGTGCTTAAAGTGACTTTAAAGAGAATGAGACGATGCAAAATGGTGTTTAGAAGGTGCTTAAGGTGACTTTAAAGAGAATGAGACGATGGAAAATGAGGTTTAGAAGGTGCTTAAAGTGACTTTAAAGAGAATGAGACGATGCAAAATGGTGTTTAGAAGGTGCTTAAGGTGACTTTAAAGAGAATGAGACGATGCAAAATGGTGTTTAGAAGGTGCTTAAGGTGACTTTAAAGAGAATGAGACGATGCAAAATGAGGTTTAGAAGGTGCTTAAAGTGACTTTAAAGAGAATGAGACGATGCAAAATGGTGTTTAGAAGGTGCTTAAGGTTACTTTAAAGAGAATGAGACGATGCAAAATGGTGTTTAGAAGGTGCTTAAGGTGACTTTAAAGAGAATGAGACGATGCAAAATGGTGTTTAGAAGGTGCTTAAGGTGACTTTAAAGAGAATGAGACGATGCAAAATGAGGTTTAGAAGGTGCTTAAGGTGACTTTAAAGAGAATGAGACGATGCAAAATGGTGTTTAGAAGGTGCTTAAGGTTACTTTAAAGAGAATGAGACGATGCAAAATGGTGTTTAGAAGGTGCTTAAAGTGACTTTAAAGAGAATGAGACGATGCAAAATGGTGTTTAGAAGGTGCTTAAGGTGACTTTAAAGAGAATGAGACGATGCAAAATGGTGTTTAGAAGGTGCTTAAGGTGACTTTAAAGAGAATGAGACGATGCAAAATGGTGTTTAGAAGGTGCTTAAGGTGACTTTAAAGAGAATGAGACGATGCAAAATGGTGTTTAGAAGGTGCTTAAAGTATTTTTAAAGAGAATGAGACGATGCAAAATGAGGTTTTAGAAGGTGCTTAAGGTGACTTTAAAGAGAATGAGACGATGCAAAATGGTGTTTAGAAGGTGCTTAAGGTGACTTTAAAGAGAATGAGACGATGCAAAATGGTGTTTAGAAGGTGCTTAAGGTGACTTTAAAGAGAATGAGACGATGCAAAATGGTGTTTAGAAGGTGCTTAAGGTGACTTTAAAGAGAATGAGACGATGCAAAATGAGGTTTAGAAGGTGCTTAAAGTGACTTTAAAGAGAATGAGACGATGCAAAATGAGGTTTAGAAGGTGCTTAAGGTGACTTTAAAGAGAATGAGACGATGCATAATGGTGTTTAGAAGGTGCTTAAGGTGACTTTAAAGAGAATGAGACGATGCAAAATGGTGTTTAGAAGGTGCTTAAGGTTACTTTAAAGAGAATGAGACGATGCAAAATGGTGTTTAGAAGGTGCTTAGGGTTACTTTAAAGAGAATGAGACGATGCAAAATGGTGTTTAGAAGGTGCTTAAGGTGACTTTAAAGAGAATGAGACGATGCAAAATGAGGTTTAGAAGGTGCTTAAAGTGACTTTAAAGAGAATGAGACGATGCAAAATGGTGTTTAGAAGGTGCTTAGGGTTACTTTAAAGAGAATGAGACGATGCAAAATGGTGTTTAGAAGGTGCTTAAAGTGACTTTAAAGAGAATGAGACGATGCAAAATGAGGTTTAGAAGGTGCTTAAGGTGACTTTAAAGAGAATGAGACGATGCAAAATGGTGTTTAGAAGGTGCTTAAGGTGACTTTAAAGAGAATGAGACGATGCAAAATGGTGTTTAGAAGGTGCTTAAGGTGACTTTAAAGAGAATGAGACGATGCAAAATGAGGTTTAGAAGGTGCTTAAAGTGACTTTAAAGAGAATGAGACGATGCAAAATGGTGTTTAGAAGGTGCTTAAGGTGACTTTAAAGAGAATGAGACGATGCAAAATGGTGTTTAGAAGGTGCTTAAGGTTACTTTAAAGAGAATGAGACGATGCAAAATGGTGTTTAGAAGGTGCTTAAGGTTACTTTAAAGAGAATGAGACGATGCAAAATGAGGTTTAGAAGGTGCTTAAGGTGACTTTAAAGAGAATGAGACGATGCAAAATGAGGTTTAGAAGGTGCTTAAGGTTACTTTAAAGAGAATGAGACGATGCAAAATGAGGTTTAGAAGGTGCTTAAAGTGACTTTAAAGAGAATGAGACGATGCAAAATGGTGTTTAGAAGGTGCTTAAGGTGACTTTAAAGAGAATGAGACGATGCAAAATGGTGTTTAGAAGGTGCTTAAGGTGACTTTAAAGAGAATGAGACGATGCAAAATGGTGTTTAGAAGGTGCTTAAAGTGACTTTAAAGAGAATGAGACGATGCAAAATGGTGTTTAGAAGGTGCTTAAGGTGACTTTAAAGAGAATGAGACGATGCAAAATGAGGTTTAGAAGGTGCTTAAAGTGACTTTAAAGAGAATGAGACGATGCAAAATGGTGTTTAGAAGGTGCTTAAGGTGACTTTAAAGAGAATGAGACGATGCAAAATGGTGTTTAGAAGGTGCTTAAGGTTACTTTAAAGAGAATGAGACGATGCAAAATGGTGTTTAGAAGGTGCTTAAGGTGACTTTAAAGAGAATGAGACGATGCAAAATGAGGTTTAGAAGGTGCTTAAAGTGACTTTAAAGAGAATGAGACGATGCAAAATGGTGTTTAGAAGGTGCTTAAAGTGACTTTAAAGAGAATGAGACGATGCAAAATGAGGTTTAGAAGGTGCTTAAAGTGACTTTAAAGAGAATGAGACGATGCAAAATGGTGTTTAGAAGGTGCTTAAAGTGACTTTAAAGAGAATGAGACGATGCAAAATGGTGTTTAGAAGGTGCTTAAGGTGACTTTAAAGAGAATGAGACGATGCAAAATGAGGTTTAGAAGGTGCTTAAAGTGACTTTAAAGAGAATGAGACGATGCAAAAGGGTGTTTAGAAGGTGCTTAAAGTGACTTTAAAGAGAATGAGACGATGCAAAATGAGGTTTAGAAGGTGCTTAAAGTGACTTTAAAGAGAATGAGACGATGCAAAATGGTGTTTAGAAGGTGCTTAAAGTGACTTTAAAGAGAATGAGACGATGCAAAATGGTGTTTAGAAGGTGCTTAAGGTGACTTTAAAGAGAATGAGACGATGCAAAATGGTGTTTAGAAGGTGCTTAAGGTTACTTTAAAGAGAATGAGACGATGCAAAATGAGGTTTAGAAGGTGCTTAAAGTGACTTTAAAGAGAATGAGACGATGCAAAATGAGGTTTAGAAGGAGCTTAAAGTGACTTTAAAGAGAATGAGACGATGCAAAATGGTGTTTAGAAGGTGCTTAAGGTGACTTTAAAGAGAATGAGACGATGCAAAATGAGGTTTAGAAGGTGCTTAAAGTGACTTTAAAGAGAATGAGACGATGCAAAATGAGGTTTAGAAGGTGCTTAAGGTGACTTTAAAGAGAATGAGACGATGCAAAATGAGGTTTAAAAGGTGCTTAAGGTGACTTTAAAGAGAATGAGACGATGCAAAATGGTGTTTAGAAGGTGCTTAAGGTGACTTTAAAGAGAATGAGACGATGCAAAATGGTGTTTAGAAGGTGCTTAAGGTTACTTTAAAGAGAATGAGACGATGCAAAATGGTGTTTAGAAGGTGCTTAAGGTGACTTTAAAGAGAATGAGACGATGCAAAATGGTGTTTAGAAGGTGCTTAAGGTGACTTTAAAGAGAATTAAACGATGCAAAATGAGGTTTAGAAGGTGCTTAAGGTGACTTTAAAGAGAATGAGACGATGCAAAATGGTGTTTAGAAGGTGCTTAAGGTGACTTTAAAGAGAATGAGACGATGCAAAATGAGGTTTAGAAGGTGCTTAAAGTGACTTTAAAGAGAATGAGACGATGCAAAATGGTGTTTAGAAGGTGCTTAAAGTGACTTTAAAGAGAATGAGACGATGCAAAATGAGGTTTAGAAGGTGCTTAAGGTGACTTTAAAGAGAATGAGACGATGCAAAATGGTGTTTAGAAGGTGCTTAAGGTGACTTTAAAGAGAATGAGACGATGCAAAATGAGGTTTAGAAGGTGCTTAAGGTGACTTTAAAGAGAATGAGACGATGCAAAATGGTGTTTAGAAGGTGCTTAAAGTGACTTTAAAGAGAATGAGACGATGCAAAATGGTGTTTAGAAGGTGCTTAAGGTGACTTTAAAGAGAATGAGACGATGCAAAATGGTGTTTAGAAGGTGCTTAAGGTGACTTTAAAGAGAATGAGACGATGCAAAATGGTGTTTAGAAGGTGCTTAAGGTGACTTTAAAGAGAATGAGACGATGCAAAATGGTGTTTAGAAGGTGCTTAAGGTGACTTTAAAGATAATGAGACGATGCAAAATGGTGTTTAGAAGGTGCTTAAGGTTACTTTAAAGAGAATGAGACGATGCAAAATGGTGTTTAGAAGGTGCTTAAGGTGACTTTAAAGAGAATGAGACGATGCAAAATGGTGTTTAGAAGGTGCTTAAGGTGACTTTAAAGAGAATGAGACGATGCAAAATGAGGTTTAGAAGGTGCTTAAGGTGACTTTAAAGAGAATGAGACGATGCAAAATGGTGTTTAGAAGGTGCTTAAGGTGACTTTAAAGAGAATGAGACGATGCAAAATGAGGTTTAGAAGGTGCTTAAAGTGACTTTAAAGAGAATGAGACGATGCAAAATGGTGTTTAGAAGGTGCTTAAAGTGACTTTAAAGAGAATGAGACGATGCAAAATGAGGTTTAGAAGGTGCTTAAGGTGACTTTAAAGAGAATGAGACGATGCAAAATGGTGTTTAGAAGGTGCTTAAGGTGACTTTAAAGAGAATGAGACGATGCAAAATGGTGTTTAGAAGGTGCTTAAGGTTACTTTAAAGAGAATGAGACGATGCAAAATGGTGTTTAGAAGGTGCTTAAGGTGACTTTAAAGAGAATGAGACGATGCAAAATGAGGTTTAGAAGGTGCTTAAAGTGACTTTAAAGAGAATGAGACGATGCAAAATGGTGTTTAGAAGGTGCTTAAGGTGACTTTAAAGAGAATGAGACGATGCAAAATGGTGTTTAGAAGGTGCTTAAGGTGACTTTAAAGAGAATGAGACGATGCAAAATGAGGTTTAGAAGGTGCTTAAAGTGACTTTAAAGAGAATGAGACGATGCAAAATGGTGTTTAGAAGGTGCTTAAAGTGACTTTAAAGAGAATGAGACGATGCAAAATGGTGTTTAGAAGGTGCTTAAGGTGACTTTAAAGAGAATGAGACGATGCAAAATGGTGTTTAGAAGGTGCTTAAGGTGACTTTAAAGAGAATGAGACGATGCAAAATGAGGTTTAGAAGGTGCTTAAAGTGACTTTAAAGAGAATGAGACGATGCAAAAGGGTGTTTAGAAGGTGCTTAAAGTGACTTTAAAGAGAATGAGACGATGCAAAATGGTGTTTAGAAGGTGCTTAAGGTTACTTTAAAGAGAATGAGACGATGCAAAATGGTGTTTAGAAGGTGCTTAAGGTGACTTTAAAGAGAATGAGACGATGCAAAATGAGGTTTAGAAGGTGCTTAAGGTGACTTTAAAGAGAATGAGACGATGCAAAATGAGGTTTAGAAGGTGCTTAAAGTGACTTTAAAGAGAATGAGACGATGCAAAATGGTGTTTAGAAGGTGCTTAAAGTGACTTTAAAGAGAATGAGACGATGCAAAATGGTGTTTAGAAGGTGCTTAAGGTGACTTTAAAGAGAATGAGACGATGCAAAATGGTGTTTAGAAGGTGCTTAAGGTGACTTTAAAGAGAATGAGACGATGCAAAATGAGGTTTAGAAGGTGCTTAAAGTGACTTTAAAGAGAATGAGACGATGCAAAATGAGGTTTAGAAGGTGCTTAAAGTGACTTTAAAGAGAATGAGACGATGCAAAATGGTGTTTAGAAGGTGCTTAAAGTATTTTTAAAGAGAATGAGACGATGCAAAATGAGGTTTAGAAGGTGCTTAAGGTGACTTTAAAGAGAATGAGACGATGCAAAATGGTGTTTAGAAGGTGCTTAAGGTGACTTTAAAGAGAATGAGACGATGCAAAATGGTGTTTAGAAGGTGCTTAAGGTGACTTTAAAGAGAATGAGACGATGCAAAATGGTGTTTAGAAGGTGCTTAAGGTGACTTTAAAGAGAATGAGACGATGCAAAATGAGGTTTAGAAGGTGCTTAAGGTGACTTTAAAGAGAATGAGACGATGCAAAATGAGGTTTAGAAGGTGCTTAAAGTGACTTTAAAGAGAATGAGACGATGCAAAATGGTGTTTAGAAGGTGCTTAAGGTGACTTTAAAGAGAATGAGACGATGCAAAATGGTGTTTAGAAGGTGCTTAAGGTGACTTTAAAGAGAATGAGACGATGCAAAATGAGGTTTAGAAGGTGCTTAAAGTGACTTTAAAGAGAATGAGACGATGCAAAATGGTGTTTAGAAGGTGCTTAAGGTTACTTTAAAGAGAATGAGACGATGCAAAATGGTGTTTAGAAGGTGCTTAAGGTGACTTTAAAGAGAATGAGACGATGCAAAATGAGGTTTAGAAGGTGCTTAAGGTGACTTTAAAGAGAATGAGACGATGCAAAATGAGGTTTAGAAGGTGCTTAAAGTGACTTTAAAGAGAATGAGACGATGCAAAATGGTGTTTAGAAGGTGCTTAAAGTGACTTTAAAGAGAATGAGACGATGCAAAATGGTGTTTAGAAGGTGCTTAAGGTGACTTTAAAGAGAATGAGACGATGCAAAATGGTGTTTAGAAGGTGCTTAAGGTGACTTTAAAGAGAATGAGACGATGCAAAATGGTGTTTAGAAGGTGCTTAAGGTGACTTTAAAGAGAATGAGACGATGCAAAATGGTGTTTAGAAGGTGCTTAAAGTATTTTTAAAGAGAATGAGACGATGCAAAATGAGGTTTAGAAGGTGCTTAAGGTGACTTTAAAGAGAATGAGACGATGCAAAATGGTGTTTAGAAGGTGCTTAAGGTGACTTTAAAGAGAATGAGACGATGCAAAATGGTGTTTAGAAGGTGCTTAAGGTGACTTTAAAGAGAATGAGACGATGCAAAATGGTGTTTAGAAGGTGCTTAAGGTGACTTTAAAGAGAATGAGACGATGCAAAATGAGGTTTAGAAGGTGCTTAAAGTGACTTTAAAGAGAATGAGACGATGCAAAATGAGGTTTAGAAGGTGCTTAAAGTGACTTTAAAGAGAATGAGACGATGCAAAATGGTGTTTAGAAGGTGCTTAAGGTGACTTTAAAGAGAATGAGACGATGCAAAATGGTGTTTAGAAGGTGCTTAAGGTTACTTTAAAGAGAATGAGACGATGCAAAATGGTGTTTAGAAGGTGCTTAGGGTTACTTTAAAGAGAATGAGACGATGCAAAATGGTGTTTAGAAGGTGCTTAAGGTGACTTTAAAGAGAATGAGACGATGCAAAATGAGGTTTAGAAGGTGCTTAAAGTGACTTTAAAGAGAATGAGACGATGCAAAATGGTGTTTAGAAGGTGCTTAGGGTTACTTTAAAGAGAATGAGACGATGCAAAATGGTGTTTAGAAGGTGCTTAAAGTGACTTTAAAGAGAATGAGACGATGCAAAATGAGGTTTAGAAGGTGCTTAAAGTGACTTTAAAGAGAATGAGACGATGCAAAATGGTGTTTAGAAGGTGCTTAAGGTTACTTTAAAGAGAATGAGACGATGCAAAATGGTGTTTAGAAGGTGCTTAAGGTGACTTTAAAGAGAATGAGACGATGCAAAATGAGGTTTAGAAGGTGCTTAAAGTGACTTTAAAGAGAATGAGACGATGCAAAATGGTGTTTAGAAGGTGCTTAAGGTGACTTTAAAGAGAATGAGACGATGTAAAATGGTGTTTAGAAGGTGCTTAAGGTTACTTTAAAGAGAATGAGACGATGCAAAATGGTGTTTAGAAGGTGCTTAAGGTTACTTTAAAGAGAATGAGACGATGCAAAATGAGGTTTAGAAGGTGCTTAAGGTGACTTTAAAGAGAATGAGACGATGCAAAATGAGGTTTAGAAGGTGCTTAAGGTTACTTTAAAGAGAATGAGACGATGCAAAATGAGGTTTAGAAGGTGCTTAAAGTGACTTTAAAGAGAATGAGACGATGCAAAATGGTGTTTAGAAGGTGCTTAAGGTGACTTTAAAGAGAATGAGACGATGCAAAATGGTGTTTAGAAGGTGCTTAAGGTGACTTTAAAGAGAATGAGACGATGCAAAATGGTGTTTAGAAGGTGCTTAAAGTGACTTTAAAGAGAATGAGACGATGCAAAATGGTGTTTAGAAGATGCTTAAGGTGACTTTAAAGAGAATGAGACGATGCAAAATGAGGTTTAGAAGGTGCTTAAAGTGACTTTAAAGAGAATGAGACGATGCAAAATGGTGTTTAGAAGGTGCTTAAGGTTACTTTAAAGAGAATGAGACGATGCAAAATGGTGTTTAGAAGGTGCTTAAGGTTACTTTAAAGAGAATGAGACGATGCAAAATGGTGTTTAGAAGGTGCTTAAGGTGACTTTAAAGAGAATGAGACGATGCAAAATGAGGTTTAGAAGGTGCTTAAAGTGACTTTAAAGAGAATGAGACGATGCAAAAGGGTGTTTAGAAGGTGCTTAAAGTGACTTTAAAGAGAATGAGACGATGCAAAATGAGGTTTAGAAGGTGCTTAAAGTGACTTTAAAGAGAATGAGACGATGCAAAATGGTGTTTAGAAGGTGCTTAAAGTGACTTTAAAGAGAATGAGACGATGCAAAATGGTGTTTAGAAGGTGCTTAAGGTGACTTTAAAGAGAATGAGACGATGCAAAATGAGGTTTAGAAGGTGCTTAAAGTGACTTTAAAGAGAATGAGACGATGCAAAAGGGTGTTTAGAAGGTGCTTAAAGTGACTTTAAAGAGAATGAGACGATGCAAAATGAGGTTTAGAAGGTGCTTAAAGTGACTTTAAAGAGAATGAGACGATGCAAAATGGTGTTTAGAAGGTGCTTAAAGTGACTTTAAAGAGAATGAGACGATGCAAAATGGTGTTTAGAAGGTGCTTAAGGTGACTTTAAAGAGAATGAGACGATGCAAAATGGTGTTTAGAAGGTGCTTAAGGTTACTTTAAAGAGAATGAGACGATGCAAAATGAGGTTTAGAAGGTGCTTAAAGTGACTTTAAAGAGAATGAGACGATGCAAAATGAGGTTTAGAAGGTGCTTAAAGTGACTTTAAAGAGAATGAGACGATGCAAAATGGTGTTTAGAAGGTGCTTAAGGTGACTTTAAAGAGAATGAGACGATGCAAAATGAGGTTTAGAAGGTGCTTAAAGTGACTTTAAAGAGAATGAGACGATGCAAAATGAGGTTTAGAAGGTGCTTAAGGTGACTTTAAAGAGAATGAGACGATGCAAAATGAGGTTTAAAAGGTGCTTAAGGTGACTTTAAAGAGAATGAGACGATGCAAAATGGTGTTTAGAAGGTGCTTAAGGTGACTTTAAAGAGAATGAGACGATGCAAAATGGTGTTTAGAAGGTGCTTAAGGTTACTTTAAAGAGAATGAGACGATGCAAAATGGTGTTTAGAAGGTGCTTAAGGTGACTTTAAAGAGAATGAGACGATGCAAAATGAGGTTTAGAAGGTGCTTAAAGTGACTTTAAAGAGAATGAGACGATGCAAAATGAGGTTTAGAAGGTGCTTAAGGTGACTTTAAAGAGAATGAGACGATGCAAAATGAGGTTTAAAAGGTGCTTAAGGTGACTTTAAAGAGAATGAGACGATGCAAAATGGTGTTTAGAAGGTGCTTAAGGTGACTTTAAAGAGAATGAGACGATGCAAAATGGTGTTTAGAAGGTGCTTAAGGTTACTTTAAAGAGAATGAGACGATGCAAAATGGTGTTTAGAAGGTGCTTAAGGTGACTTTAAAGAGAATGAGACGATGCAAAATGGTGTTTAGAAGGTGCTTAAGGTGACTTTAAAGAGAATTAAACGATGCAAAATGAGGTTTAGAAGGTGCTTAAGGTGACTTAAAAGAGAATGAGACGATGCAAAATGGTGTTTAGAAGGTGCTTAAGGTGACTTTAAAGAGAATGAGACGATGCAAAATGAGGTTTAGAAGGTGCTTAAAGTGACTTTAAAGAGAATGAGACGATGCAAAATGGTGTTTAGAAGGTGCTTAAAGTGACTTTAAAGAGAATGAGACGATGCAAAATGAGGTTTAGAAGGTGCTTAAGGTGACTTTAAAGAGAATGAGACGATGCAAAATGGTGTTTAGAAGGTGCTTAAGGTGACTTTAAAGAGAATGAGACGATGCAAAATGAGGTTTAGAAGGTGCTTAAGGTGACTTTAAAGAGAATGAGACGATGCAAAATGGTGTTTAGAAGGTGCTTAAAGTGACTTTAAAGAGAATGAGACGATGCAAAATGGTGTTTAGAAGGTGCTTAAGGTGACTTTAAAGAGAATGAGACGATGCAAAATGGTGTTTAGAAGGTGCTTAAGGTGACTTTAAAGAGAATGAGACGATGCAAAATGGTGTTTAGAAGGTGCTTAAGGTGACTTTAAAGAGAATGAGACGATGCAAAATGGTGTTTAGAAGGTGCTTAAGGTGACTTTAAAGAGAATGAGACGATGCAAAATGGTGTTTAGAAGGTGCTTAAGGTTACTTTAAAGAGAATGAGACGATGCAAAATGGTGTTTAGAAGGTGCTTAAGGTGACTTTAAAGAGAATGAGACGATGCAAAATGGTGTTTAGAAGGTGCTTAAGGTGACTTTAAAGAGAATGAGACGATGCAAAATGAGGTTTAGAAGGTGCTTAAGGTGACTTTAAAGAGAATGAGACGATGCAAAATGGTGTTTAGAAGGTGCTTAAGGTGACTTTAAAGAGAATGAGACGATGCAAAATGAGGTTTAGAAGGTGCTTAAAGTGAATTTAAAGAGAATGAGACGATGCAAAATGGTGTTTAGAAGGTGCTTAAGGTGACTTTAAAGAGAATGAGACGATGCAAAATGAGGTTTAGAAGGTGCTTAAAGTGACTTTAAAGAGAATGAGACGATGCAAAATGGTGTTTAGAAGGTGCTTAAGGTGACTTTAAAGAGAATGAGACGATGCAAAATGGTGTTTAGAAGGTGCTTAAGGTGACTTTAAAGAGAATGAGACGATGCAAAATGAGGTTTAGAAGGTGCTTAAAGTGACTTTAAAGAGAATGAGACGATCCAAAATGGTGTTTAGAAGGTGCTTAAAGTGACTTTAAAGAGAATGAGACGATGCAAAATGGTGTTTAGAAGGTGCTTAAGGTGACTTTAAAGAGAATGAGACGATGCAAAATGGTGTTTAGAAGGTGCTTAAGGTGACTTTAAAGAGAATGAGACGATGCAAAATGAGGTTTAGAAGGTGCTTAAGGTGACTTTAAAGAGAATGAGACGATGCAAAATGGTGTTTAGAAGGTGCTTAAGGTGACTTTAAAGAGAATGAGACGATGCAAAATGAGGTTTAGAAGGTGCTTAAGGTGACTTTAAAGAGAATGAGACGATGCAAAATGGTGTTTAGAAGGTGCTTAAGGTGACTTTAAAGAGAATGAGACGATGCAAAATGGTGTTTAGAAGGTGCTTAAGGTTACTTTAAAGAGAATGAGACGATGCAAAATGGTGTTTAGAAGGTGCTTAAGGTGACTTTAAAGAGAATGAGACGATGCAAAATGAGGTTTAGAAGGTGCTTAAAGTGACTTTAAAGAGAATGAGACGATGCAAAATGGTGTTTAGAAGGTGCTTAAGGTGACTTTAAAGAGAATGAGACGATGCAAAATGGTGTTTAGAAGGTGCTTAAGGTGACTTTAAAGAGAATGAGACGATGCAAAATGAGGTTTAGAAGGTGCTTAAAGTGACTTTAAAGAGAATGAGACGATGCAAAATGGTGTTTAGAAGGTGCTTAAAGTGACTTTAAAGAGAATGAGACGATGCAAAATGGTGTTTAGAAGGTGCTTAAGGTGACTTTAAAGAGAATGAGACGATGCAAAATGGTGTTTAGAAGGTGCTTAAGGTGACTTTAAAGAGAATGAGACGATGCAAAATGAGGTTTAGAAGGTGCTTAAAGTGACTTTAAAGAGAATGAGACGATGCAAAAGGGTGTTTAGAAGGTGCTTAAAGTGACTTTAAAGAGAATGAGACGATGCAAAATGGTGTTTAGAAGGTGCTTAAGGTTACTTTAAAGAGAATGAGACGATGCAAAATGGTGTTTAGAAGGTGCTTAAGGTGACTTTAAAGAGAATGAGACGATGCAAAATGAGGTTTAGAAGGTGCTTAAGGTGACTTTAAAGAGAATGAGACGATGCAAAATGAGGTTTAGAAGGTGCTTAAGGTGACTTTAAAGAGAATGAGACGATGCAAAATGGTGTTTAGAAGGTGCTTAAAGTGACTTTAAAGAGAATGAGATGATGCAAAATGGTGTTTAGAAGGTGCTTAAGGTGACTTTAAAGAGAATGAGACGATGCAAAATGGTGTTTAGAAGGTGCTTAAGGTGACTTTAAAGAGAATGAGACGATGCAAAATGAGGTTTAGAAGGTGCTTAAAGTGACTTTAAAGAGAATGAGACGATGCAAAATGAGGTTTAGAAGGTGCTTAAAGTGACTTTAAAGAGAATGAGACGATGCAAAATGGTGTTTAGAAGGTGCTTAAGGTGACTTTAAAGAGCATGAGACGATGCAAAATGAGGTTTAGAAGGTGCTTAAAGTGACTTTAAAGAGAATGAGACGATGCAAAATGGTGTTTAGAAGGTGCTTAAGGTGACTTTAAAGAGAATGAGACGATGCAAAATGGTGTTTAGAAGGTGCTTAAGGTTACTTTAAAGAGAATGAGACGATGCAAAATGAGGTTTAGAAGGTGCTTAAGGTGACTTTAAAGAGAATGAGACGATGCAAAATGAGGTTTAGAAGGTGCTTAAGGTTACTTTAAAGAGAATGAGACGATGCAAAATGAGGTTTAGAAGGTGCTTAAAGTGACTTTAAAGAGAATGAGACGATGCAAAATGGTGTTTAGAAGGTGCTTAAGGTGACTTTAAAGAGAATGAGACGATGCAAAATGGTGTTTAGAAGGTGCTTAAGGTGACTTTAAAGAGAATGAGACGATGCAAAATGGTGTTTAGAAGGTGCTTAAGGTTACTTTAAAGAGAATGAGACGATGCAAAATGGTGTTTAGAAGGTGCTTAGGGTTACTTTAAAGAGAATGAGACGATGCAAAATGGTGTTTAGAAGGTGCTTAAGGTGACTTTAAAGAGAATGAGACGATGCAAAATGAGGTTTAGAAGGTGCTTAAAGTGACTTTAAAGAGAATGAGACGATGCAAAATGGTGTTTAGAAGGTGCTTAGGGTTACTTTAAAGAGAATGAGACGATGCAAAATGGTGTTTAGAAGGTGCTTAAAGTGACTTTAAAGAGAATGAGACGATGCAAAATGAGGTTTAGAAGGTGCTTAAAGTGACTTTAAAGAGAATGAGACGATGCAAAATGGTGTTTAGAAGGTGCTTAAGGTTACTTTAAAGAGAATGAGACGATGCAAAATGGTGTTTAGAAGGTACTTAAGGTGACTTTAAAGAGAATGAGACGATGCAAAATGAGGTTTAGAAGGTGCTTAAAGTGACTTTAAAGAGAATGAGACGATGCAAAATGGTGTTTAGAAGGTGCTTAAGGTGACTTTAAAGAGAATGAGACGATGCAAAATGAGGTTTAGAAGGTGCTTAAGGTGACTTTAAAGAGAATGAGACGATGCAAAATGGTGTTTAGAAGGTGCTTAAGGTGACTTTAAAGAGAATGAGACGATGCAAAATGAGGTTTAGAAGGTGCTTAAAGTGACTTTAAAGAGAATGAGACGATGCAAAATGGTGTTTAGAAGGTGCTTAAGGTGACTTTAAAGAGAATGAGACGATGCAAAATGAGGTTTAGAAGGTGCTTAAAGTGACTTTAAAGAGAATGAGACGATGCAAAATGAGGTTTAGAAGGTGCTTAAGGTGACTTTAAAGAGAATGAGACGATGCAAAATGAGGTTTAGAAGGTGCTTAAAGTGACTTTAAAGAGAATGAGACGATGCAAAATGAGGTTTAGAAGGTGCTTAAAGTGACTTTAAAGAGAATGAGACGATGCAAAATGGTGTTTAGAAGGTGCTTAAGGTGACTTTAAAGAGAATGAGACGATGCAAAATGGTGTTTGGAAGGTGCTTAAGGTTACTTTAAAGAGAATGAGACGATGCAAAATGGTGTTTAGAAGGTGCTTAAGGTGACTTTAAAGAGAATGAGACGATGCAAAATGAGGTTTAGAAGGTGCTTAAAGTGACTTTAAAGAGAATGAGACGATGCAAAATGGTGTTTAGAAGGTGCTTAAGGTGACTTTAAAGAGAATGAGACGATGCAAAATGAGGTTTAGAAGGTGCTTAAAGTGACTTTAAAGAGAATGAGACGATGCAAAATGAGGTTTAGAAGGTGCTTAAAGTGACTTTAAAGAGAATGAGACGATGCAAAAGGGTGTTTAGAAGGTGCTTAAAGTGACTTTAAAGAGAATGAGACGATGCAAAATGGTGTTTAGAAGGTGCTTAAGGTGACTTTAAAGAGAATGAGACGATGCAAAATGAGGTTTAGAAGGTGCTTAAAGTGACTTTAAAGAGAATGAGACGATGCAAAATGAGGTTTAGAAGGTGCTTAAGGTGACTTTAAAGAGAATGAGACGATGCAAAATGAGGTTTAGAAGGTGCTTAAAGTGACTTTAAAGAGAATGAGACGATGCAAAATGAGGTTTAGAAGGTGCTTAAAGTGACTTTAAAGAGAATGAGACGATGCAAAATGAGGTTTAGAAGGTGCTTAAGGTGACTTTAAAGAGAATGAGACGATGCAAAATGGTGTTTAGAAGGTGCTTAAAGTGACTTTAAAGAGAATGAGACGATGCAAAAGGGTGTTTAGAAGGTGCTTAAAGTGACTTTAAAGAGAATGAGACGATGCAAAATGGTGTTTAGAAGGTGCTTAAGGTGACTTTAAAGAGAATGAGACGATGCAAAATGGTGTTTAGAAGGTGCTTAAAGTGACTTTAAAGAGAATGAGACGATGCAAAATGGTGTTTAGAAGGTGCTTAAGGTTACTTTAAAGAGAATGAGACGATGCAAAATGGTGTTTAGAAGGTGCTTAAGGTGACTTTAAAGAGAATGAGACGATGCAAAATGGTGTTTAGAAGGTGCTTAAAGTGACTTTAAAGAGAATGAGACGATGCAAATGAGGTTTAGAAGGTGCTTAAGGTGACTTTAAAGAGAATGAGACGATGCAAAATGAGGTTTAGAAGGTGCTTAAAGTGACTTTAAAGAGAATGAGACGATGCAAAATGGTGTTTAGAAGGTGCTTAAAGTGACTTTAAAGAGAATGAGACGATGCAAAATGGTGTTTAGAAGGTGCTTAAGGTTACTTTAAAGAGAATGAGACGATGCAAAAGGGTGTTTAGAAGGTGCTTAAGGTGACTTTAAAGAGAATGAGACGATGCAAAATGAGGTTTAGAAGGTGCTTAAGGTGACTTTAAAGAGAATGAGACGATGCAAAATGAGGTTTAGAAGGTGCTTAAGGTTACTTTAAAGAGAATGAGACGATGCAAAATGAGGTTTAGAAGGTGCTTAAGGTGACTTTAAAGAGAATGAGACGATGCAAAATGAGGTTTAGAAGGTGCTTAAAGTGACTTTAAAGAGAATGAGACGATGCAAAATGGTGTTTAGAAGGTGCTTAAGGTGACTTTAAAGAGAATGAGACGATGCAAAATGGTGTTTAGAAGGTGCTTAAAGTGACTTTAAAGAGAATGAGACGATGCAAAATGGTGTTTAGAAGGTGCTTAAAGTGACTTTAAAGAGAATGAGACGATGCAAAATGGTGTTTAGAAGGTGCTTAAGGTGACTTTAAAGAGAATGAGACGATGCAAAATGAGGTTTAGAAGGTGCTTAAAGTGACTTTAAAGAGAATGAGACGATGCAAAATGAGGTTTAGAAGGTGCTTAAAGTGACTTTAAAGAGAATGAGACGATGCAAAATGGTGTTTAGAAGGTGCTTAAGGTTACTTTAAAGAGAATGAGACGATGCAAAATGGTGTTTAGAAGGTGCTTAAGGTTACTTTAAAGAGAATGAGACGATGCAAAATGAGGTTTAGAAGGTGCTTAAGGTGACTTTAAAGAGAATGAGACGATGCAAAATGGTGTTTAGAAGGTGCTTAAAGTGACTTTAAAGAGAATGAGACGATGCAAAATGAGGTTTAGAAGGTGCTTAAAGTGACTTTAAAGAGAATGAGACGATGCAAAATGGTGTTCAGAAGGTGCTTAAGGTGACTTTAAAGAGAATGAGACGATGCAAAATGGTGTTTAGAAGGTGCTTAAAGTGACTTTAAAGAGAATGAGACGATGCAAAATGGTGTTTAGAAGGTGCTTAAGGTTACTTTAAAGAGAATGAGACGATGCAAAATGGTGTTTAGAAGGTGCTTAAAGTGACTTTAAAGAGAATGAGACGATGCAAAATGGTGTTTAGAAGGTGCTTAAGGTGACTTTAAAGAGAATGAGACGATGCAAAATGGTGTTTAGAAGGTGCTTAAGGTTACTTTAAAGAGAATGAGACGATGCAAAATGGTGTTTAGAAGGTGCTTAAGGTGACTTTAAAGAGAATGAGACGATGCAAAATGAGGTTTAGAAGGTGCTTAAAGTGACTTTAAAGAGAATGAGACGATGCAAAATGGTGTTTAGAAGGTGCTTAAGGTGACTTTAAAGAGAATGAGACGATGCAAAATGGTGTTTAGAAGGTGCTTAAGGTGACTTTAAAGAGAATGAGACGATGCAAAATGAGGTTTAGAAGGTGCTTAAAGTGACTTTAAAGAGAATGAGACGATGCAAAATGGTGTTTAGAAGGTGCTTAAAGTGACTTTAAAGAGAATGAGACGATGCAAAATGGTGTTTAGAAGGTGCTTAAGGTGACTTTAAAGAGAATGAGACGATGCAAAATGGTGTTTAGAAGGTGCTTAAGGTGACTTTAAAGAGAATGAGACGATGCAAAATGAGGTTTAGAAGGTGCTTAAAGTGACTTTAAAGAGAATGAGACGATGCAAAAGGGTGTTTAGAAGGTGCTTAAAGTGACTTTAAAGAGAATGAGACGATGCAAAATGGTGTTTAGAAGGTGCTTAAGGTTACTTTAAAGAGAATGAGACGATGCAAAATGGTGTTTAGAAGGTGCTTAAGGTGACTTTAAAGAGAATGAGACGATGCAAAATGGTGTTTAGAAGGTGCTTAAGGTGACTTTAAAGAGAATGAGACGATGCAAAATGAGGTTTAGAAGGTGCTTAAAGTGACTTTAAAGAGAATGAGACGATGCAAAATGGTGTTTAGAAGGTGCTTAAAGTGACTTTAAAGAGAATGAGACGATGCAAAATGGTGTTTAGAAGGTGCTTAAGGTGACTTTAAAGAGAATGAGACGATGCAAAATGGTGTTTAGAAGGTGCTTAAGGTGACTTTAAAGAGAATGAGACGATGCAAAATGAGGTTTAGAAGGTGCTTAAAGTGACTTTAAAGAGAATGAGACGATGCAAAATGAGGTTTAGAAGGTGCTTAAAGTGACTTTAAAGAGAATGAGACGATGCAAAATGGTGTTTAGAAGGTGCTTAAGGTGACTTTAAAGAGCATGAGACGATGCAAAATGAGGTTTAGAAGGTGCTTAAAGTGACTTTAAAGAGAATGAGACGATGCAAAATGGTGTTTAGAAGGTGCTTAAGGTGACTTTAAAGAGAATGAGACGATGCAAAATGGTGTTTAGAAGGTGCTTAAGGTTACTTTAAAGAGAATGAGACGATGCAAAATGAGGTTTAGAAGGTGCTTAAGGTGACTTTAAAGAGAATGAGACGATGCAAAATGAGGTTTAGAAGGTGCTTAAGGTTACTTTAAAGAGAATGAGACGATGCAAAATGAGGTTTAGAAGGTGCTTAAAGTGACTTTAAAGAGAATGAGACGATGCAAAATGGTGTTTAGAAGGTGCTTAAGGTGACTTTAAAGAGAATGAGACGATGCAAAATGGTGTTTAGAAGGTGCTTAAGGTGACTTTAAAGAGAATGAGACGATGCAAAATGGTGTTTAGAAGGTGCTTAAGGTTACTTTAAAGAGAATGAGACGATGCAAAATGGTGTTTAGAAGGTGCTTAGGGTTACTTTAAAGAGAATGAGACGATGCAAAATGGTGTTTAGAAGGTGCTTAAGGTGACTTTAAAGAGAATGAGACGATGCAAAATGAGGTTTAGAAGGTGCTTAAAGTGACTTTAAAGAGAATGAGACGATGCAAAATGGTGTTTAGAAGGTGCTTAGGGTTACTTTAAAGAGAATGAGACGATGCAAAATGGTGTTTAGAAGGTGCTTAAAGTGACTTTAAAGAGAATGAGACGATGCAAAATGAGGTTTAGAAGGTGCTTAAAGTGACTTTAAAGAGAATGAGACGATGCAAAATGGTGTTTAGAAGGTGCTTAAGGTTACTTTAAAGAGAATGAGACGATGCAAAATGGTGTTTAGAAGGTACTTAAGGTGACTTTAAAGAGAATGAGACGATGCAAAATGAGGTTTAGAAGGTGCTTAAAGTGACTTTAAAGAGAATGAGACGATGCAAAATGGTGTTTAGAAGGTGCTTAAGGTGACTTTAAAGAGAATGAGACGATGCAAAATGAGGTTTAGAAGGTGCTTAAGGTGACTTTAAAGAGAATGAGACGATGCAAAATGGTGTTTAGAAGGTGCTTAAGGTGACTTTAAAGAGAATGAGACGATGCAAAATGAGGTTTAGAAGGTGCTTAAAGTGACTTTAAAGAGAATGAGACGATGCAAAATGGTGTTTAGAAGGTGCTTAAGGTGACTTTAAAGAGAATGAGACGATGCAAAATGAGGTTTAGAAGGTGCTTAAAGTGACTTTAAAGAGAATGAGACGATGCAAAATGAGGTTTAGAAGGTGCTTAAGGTGACTTTAAAGAGAATGAGACGATGCAAAATGAGGTTTAGAAGGTGCTTAAAGTGACTTTAAAGAGAATGAGACGATGCAAAATGAGGTTTAGAAGGTGCTTAAAGTGACTTTAAAGAGAATGAGACGATGCAAAATGGTGTTTAGAAGGTGCTTAAGGTGACTTTAAAGAGAATGAGACGATGCAAAATGGTGTTTAGAAGGTGCTTAAGGTTACTTTAAAGAGAATGAGACGATGCAAAATGGTGTTTAGAAGGTGCTTAAGGTGACTTTAAAGAGAATGAGACGATGCAAAATGAGGTTTAGAAGGTGCTTAAAGTGACTTTAAAGAGAATGAGACGATGCAAAATGGTGTTTAGAAGGTGCTTAAGGTGACTTTAAAGAGAATGAGACGATGCAAAATGAGGTTTAGAAGGTGCTTAAAGTGACTTTAAAGAGAATGAGACGATGCAAAATGAGGTTTAGAAGGTGCTTAAAGTGACTTTAAAGAGAATGAGACGATGCAAAAGGGTGTTTAGAAGGTGCTTAAAGTGACTTTAAAGAGAATGAGACGATGCAAAATGGTGTTTAGAAGGTGCTTAAGGTGACTTTAAAGAGAATGAGACGATGCAAAATGAGGTTTAGAAGGTGCTTAAAGTGACTTTAAAGAGAATGAGACGATGCAAAATGAGGTTTAGAAGGTGCTTAAGGTGACTTTAAAGAGAATGAGACGATGCAAAATGAGGTTTAGAAGGTGCTTAAAGTGACTTTAAAGAGAATGAGACGATGCAAAATGAGGTTTAGAAGGTGCTTAAAGTGACTTTAAAGAGAATGAGACGATGCAAAATGAGGTTTAGAAGGTGCTTAAGGTGACTTTAAAGAGAATGAGACGATGCAAAATGGTGTTTAGAAGGTGCTTAAAGTGACTTTAAAGAGAATGAGACGATGCAAAAGGGTGTTTAGAAGGTGCTTAAAGTGACTTTAAAGAGAATGAGACGATGCAAAATGGTGTTTAGAAGGTGCTTAAGGTGACTTTAAAGAGAATGAGACGATGCAAAATGGTGTTTAGAAGGTGCTTAAGGTGACTTTAAAGAGAATGAGACGATGCAAAATGGTGTTTAGAAGGTGCTTAAGGTTACTTTAAAGAGAATGAGACGATGCAAAATGGTGTTTAGAAGGTGCTTAAGGTGACTTTAAAGAGAATGAGACGATGCAAAATGGTGTTTAGAAGGTGCTTAAAGTGACTTTAAAGAGAATGAGACGATGCAAAATGAGGTTTAGAAGGTGCTTAAGGTGACTTTAAAGAGAATGAGACGATGCAAAATGAGGCTTAGAAGGTGCTTAAAGTGACTTTAAAGAGAATGAGACGATGCAAAATGGTGTTTAGAAGGTGCTTAAAGTGACTTTAAAGAGAATGAGACGATGCAAAATGGTGTTTAGAAGGTGCTTAAGGTTACTTTAAAGAGAATGAGACGATGCAAAAGGGTGTTTAGAAGGTGCTTAAGGTGACTTTAAAGAGAATGAGACGATGCAAAATGAGGTTTAGAAGGTGCTTAAGGTGACTTTAAAGAGAATGAGACGATGCAAAATGAGGTTTAGAAGGTGCTTAAGGTTACTTTAAAGAGAATGAGACGATGCAAAATGAGGTTTAGAAGGTGCTTAAGGTGACTTTAAAGAGAATGAGACGATGCAAAATGAGGTTTAGAAGGTGCTTAAAGTGACTTTAAAGAGAATGAGACGATGCAAAATGGTGTTTAGAAGGTGCTTAAGGTGACTTTAAAGAGAATGAGACGATGCAAAATGGTGTTTAGAAGGTGCTTAAAGTGACTTTAAAGAGAATGAGACGATGCAAAATGGTGTTTAGAAGGTGCTTAAAGTGACTTTAAAGAGAATGAGACGATGCAAAATGGTGTTTAGAAGGTGCTTAAGGTGACTTTAAAGAGAATGAGACGATGCAAAATGAGGTTTAGAAGGTGCTTAAAGTGACTTTAAAGAGAATGAGACGATGCAAAATGAGGTTTAGAAGGTGCTTAAAGTGACTTTAAAGAGAATGAGACGATGCAAAATGGTGTTTAGAAGGTGCTTAAGGTTACTTTAAAGAGAATGAGACGATGCAAAATGGTGTTTAGAAGGTGCTTAAGGTGACTTTAAAGAGAATGAGACGATGCAAAATGAGGTTTAGAAGGTGCTTAAGGTGACTTTAAAGAGAATGAGACGATGCAAAATGGTGTTTAGAAGGTGCTTAAAGTGACTTTAAAGAGAATGAGACGATGCAAAATGAGGTTTAGAAGGTGCTTAAAGTGACTTTAAAGAGAATGAGACGATGCAAAATGGTGTTTAGAAGGTGCTTAAGGTGACTTTAAAGAGAATGAGACGATGCAAAATGGTGTTTAGAAGGTGCTTAAAGTGACTTTAAAGAGAATGAGACGATGCAAAATGGTGTTTAGAAGGTGCTTAAGGTTACTTTAAAGAGAATGAGACGATGCAAAATGGTGTTTAGAAGGTGCTTAAGGTTACTTTAAAGAGAATGAGACGATGCAAAATGGTGTTTAGAAGGTGCTTAAGGTGACTTTAAAGAGAATGAGACGATGCAAAATGGTGTTTAGAAGGTGCTTAAGGTTACTTTAAAGAGAATGAGACGATGCAAAATGGTGTTTAGAAGGTGCTTAAGGTGACTTTAAAGAGAATGAGACGATGCAAAATGGTGTTTAGAAGGTGCTTAAGGTGACTTTAAAGAGAATGAGACGATGCAAAATGAGGTTTAGAAGGTGCTTAAAGTGACTTTAAAGAGAATGAGACGATGCAAAATGGTGTTTAGAAGGTGCTTAAAGTGACTTTAAAGAGAATGAGACGATGCAAAATGAGGTTTAGAAGGTGCTTAAAGTGACTTTAAAGAGAATGAGACGATGCAAAATGAGGTTTAGAAGGTGCTTAAAGTGACTTTAAAGAGAATGAGACGATGCAAAATGGTGTTTAGAAGGTGCTTAAGGTTACTTTAAAGAGAATGAGACGATGCAAAATGGTGTTTAGAAGGTGCTTAAGGTTACTTTAAAGAGAATGAGACGATGCAAAATGGTGTTTAGAAGGTGCTTAAGGTGACTTTAAAGAGAATGAGACGATGCAAAATGGTGTTTAGAAGGTGCTTAAGGTTACTTTAAAGAGAATGAGACGATGCAAAATGAGGTTTAGAAGGTGCTTAAGGTGACTTTAAAGAGAATGAGACGATGCAAAATGGTGTTTAGAAGGTGCTTAAGGTGACTTTACAGAGAATGAGACGATGCAAAATGAGGTTTAGAAGGTGCTTAAAGTGACTTTAAAGAGAATGAGACGATGCAAAATGAGGTTTAGAAGGTGCTTAAAGTGACTTTAAAGAGAATGAGACGATGCAAAATGAGGTTTAGAAGGTGCTTAAAGTGACTTTAAAGAGAATGAGACGATGCAAAATGGTGTTTAGAAGGTGCTTAAGGTGACTTTAAAGAGAATGAGACGATGCAAAATGGTGTTTAGAAGGTGCTTAAGGTTACTTTAAAGAGAATGAGACGATGCAAAATGGTGTTTAGAAGGTGCTTAAGGTGACTTTAAAGAGAATGAGACGATGCAAAATGAGGTTTAGAAGGTGCTTAAAGTGACTTTAAAGAGAATGAGACGATGCAAAATGGTGTTTAGAAGGTGCTTAAGGTGACTTTAAAGAGAATGAGACGATGCAAAATGGTGTTTAGAAGGTGCTTAAGGTGACTTTAAAGAGAATGAGACGATGCAAAATGAGGTTTAGAAGGTGCTTAAAGTGACTTTAAAGAGAATGAGACGATGCAAAATGGTGTTTAGAAGGTGCTTAAAGTGACTTTAAAGAGAATGAGACGATGCAAAATGGTGTTTAGAAGGTGCTTAAGGTGACTTTAAAGAGAATGAGACGATGCAAAATGGTGTTTAGAAGGTGCTTAAGGTGACTTTAAAGAGAATGAGACGATGCAAAATGGTGTTTAGAAGGTGCTTAAGGTGACTTTAAAGAGAATGAGACGATGCAAAATGGTGTTTAGAAGGTGCTTAAGGTTACTTTAAAGAGAATGAGACGATGCAAAATGAGGTTTAGAAGGTGCTTAAGGTGACTTTAAAGAGAATGAGACGATGCAAAATGGTGTTTAGAAGGTGCTTAAAGTGACTTTAAAGAGAATGAGACGATGCAAAATGGTGTTTAGAAGGTGCTTAAGGTGACTTTAAAGAGAATGAGACGATGCAAAATGAGGTTTAGAAGGTGCTTAAAGTGACTTTAAAGAGAATGAGACGATGCAAAATGGTGTTTAGAAGGTGCTTAAAGTGACTTTAAAGAGAATGAGACGATGCAAAATGAGGTTTAGAAGGTGCTTAAAGTGACTTTAAAGAGAATGAGACGATGCAAAATGGTGTTTAGAAGGTGCTTAAAGTGACTTTAAAGAGAATGAGACGATGCAAAATGGTGTTTAGAAGGTGCTTAAAGTGACTTTAAAGAGAATGAGACGATGCAAAATGAGGTTTAGAAGGTGCTTAAGGTGACTTTAAAGAGAATGAGACGATGCAAAATGAGGTTTAGAAGTTGCTTAAGGTGACTTTAAAGAGAATGAGACGATGCAAAATGGTGTTTAGAAGGTGCTTAAAGTGACTTTAAAGAGAATGAGACGATGCAAAATGGTGTTTAGAAGGTGCTTAAGGTGACTTTAAAGAGAATGAGACGATGCAAAATGGTGTTTAGAAGGTGCTTAAAGTGACTTTAAAGAGAATGAGACGATGCAAAATGAGGTTTAGAAGGTGCTTAAAGTGACTTTAAAGAGAATGAGACGATGCAAAATGAGGTTTAGAAGGTGCTTAAAGTGACTTTAAAGAGAATGAGACGATGCAAAATGAGGTTTAGAAGGTGCTTAAGGTTACTTTAAAGAGAATGAGACGATGCAAAATGGTGTTTAGAAGGTGCTTAAGGTTACTTTAAAGAGAATGAGACGATGCAAAATGGTGTTTAGAAGGTGCTTAAGGTTACTTTAAAGAGAATGAGACGATGCAAAATGGTGTTTAGAAGGTGCTTAAAGTGACTTTAAAGAGAATGAGACGATGCAAAATGAGGTTTAGAAGGTGCTTAAGGTGACTTTAAAGAGAATGAGACGATGCAAAATGGTGTTTAGAAGGTGCTTAAAGTGACTTTAAAGAGAATGAGACGATGCAAAATGGTGTTTAGAAGGTGCTTAAGGTGACTTTAAAGAGAATGAGACGATGCAAAATGGTGTTAGAAGGTGCTTAAGGTGACTTTAAAGAGAATGAGACGATGCAAAATGAGGTTTAGAAGGTGCTTAAAGTGACTTTAAAGAGAATGAGACGATGCAAAATGGTGTTTAGAAGGTGCTTAAGGTGACTTTAAAGAGAATGAGACGATGCAAAATGAGGTTTAGAAGGTGCTTAAAGTGACTTTAAAGAGAATGAGACGATGCAAAATGGTGTTTAGAAGGTGCTTAAGGTTACTTTAAAGAGAATGAGACGATGCAAAATGAGGTTTAGAAGGAGCTTAAGGTGACTTTAAAGAGAATGAGACGATGCAAAATGGTGTTTAGAAGGTGCTTAAAGTGACTTTAAAGAGAATGAGACGATGCAAAATGGTGTTTAGAAGGTGCTTAAAGTGACTTTAAAGAGAATGAGACGATGCAAAATGGTGTTTAGAAGGTGCTTAAGGTGACTTTAAAGAGAATGAGACGATGCAAAATGGTGTTTAGAAGGTGCTTAAGGTTACTTTAAAGAGAATGAGACGATGCAAAATGGTGTTTAGAAGGTGCTTAAGGTTACTTTAAAGAGAATGAGACGATGCAAAATGAGGTTTAGAAGGTGCTTAAAGTGACTTTAAAGAGAATGAGACGATGCAAAATGGTGTTTAGAAGGTGCTTAAAGTGACTTTAAAGAGAATGAGACGATGCAAAATGAGGTTTAGAAGGTGCTTAAGGTTACTTTAAAGAGAATGAGACGATGCAAAATGAGGTTTAGAAGGTGCTTAAAGTGACTTTAAAGAGAATGAGACGATGCAAAATGGTGTTTAGAAGGTGCTTAAGGTGACTTTAAAGAGAATGAGACGATGCAAAATGAGGTTTAGAAGGTGCTTAAGGTGACTTTAAAGAGAATGAGACGATGCAAAATGGTGTTTAGAAGGTGCTTAAGGTGACTTTAAAGAGAATGAGACGATGCAAAATGGTGTTTAGAAGGTGCTTAAGGTGACTTTAAAGAGAATGAGACGATGCAAAATGAGGTTTAGAAGGTGCTTAAAGTGACTTTAAAGAGAATGAGACGATGCAAAATGAGGTTTAGAAGGTGCTTAAGGTGACTTTAAAGAGAATGAGACGATGCAAAATGAGGTTTAGAAGGTGCTTAAAGTGACTTTAAAGAGAATGAGACGATGCAAAATGAGGTTTAGAAGGTGCTTAAGGTGACTTTAAAGAGAATGAGACGATGCAAAATGAGGTTTAGAAGGTGCTTAAAGTGACTTTAAAGAGAATGAGACGATGCAAAATGGTGTTTAGAAGGTGCTTAAGGTGACTTTAAAGAGAATGAGACGATGCAAAATGAGGTTTAGAAGGTGCTTAAAGTGACTTTAAAGAGAATGAGACGATGCAAAATGGTGTTTAGAAGGTGCTTAAGGTGACTTTAAAGAGAATGAGACGATGCAAAATGGTGTTTAGAAGGTGCTTAAGGTGACTTTAAAGAGAATGAGACGATGCAAAATGAGGTTTAGAAGGTGCTTAAAGTGACTTTAAAGAGAATGAGACGATGCAAAATGGTGTTTAGAAGGTGCTTAAGGTTACTTTAAAGAGAATGAGACGATGCAAAATGGTGTTTAGAAGGTGCTTAAGGTGACTTTAAAGAGAATGAGACGATGCAAAATGGTGTTTAGAAGGTGCTTAAGGTGACTTTAAAGAGAATGAGACGATGCAAAATGAGGTTTAGAAGGTGCTTAAAGTGACTTTAAAGAGAATGAGACGATGCAAAATGGTGTTTAGAAGGTGCTTAAGGTGACTTTAAAGAGAATGAGACGATGCAAAATGAGGTTTAGAAGGTGCTTAAAGTGACTTTAAAGAGAATGAGACGATGCAAAATGGTGTTTAGAAGGTGCTTAAAGTGACTTTAAAGAGAATGAGACGATGCAAAATGGTGTTTAGAAGGTGCTTAAGGTGACTTTAAAGAGAATGAGACGATGCAAAATGGTGTTTAGAAGGTGCTTAAGGTTACTTTAAAGAGAATGAGACGATGCAAAATGAGGTTTAGAAGGTGCTTAAAGTGACTTTAAAGAGAATGAGACGATGCAAAATGGTGTTTAGAAGGTGCTTAAGGTGACTTTAAAGAGAATGAGACGATGCAAAATGGTGTTTAGAAGGTGCTTAAGGTGACTTTAAAGAGAATGAGACGATGCAAAATGGTGTTTAGAAGGTGCTTAAGGTGACTTTAAAGAGAATGAGACGATGCAAAATGAGGTTTAGAAGGTGCTTAAAGTGACTTTAAAGAGAATGAGACGATGCAAAATGGTGTTTAGAAGGTGCTTAAGGTGACTTTAAAGAGAATGAGACGATGCAAAATGGTGTTTAGAAGGTGCTTAAGGTGACTTTAAAGAGAATGAGACGATGCAAAATGGTATTTAGAAGGTGCTTAAGGTGACTTTAAAGAGAATGAGACGATGCAAAATGGTGTTTAGAAGGTGCTTAAGGTGACTTTAAAGAGAATGAGACGATGCAATATGGTGTTTAGAAGGTGCTTAAGGTGACTTTAAAGAGAATGAGACGATGCAAAATGGTGTTTAGAAGGTGCTTAAGGTGACTTTAAAGAGAATGAGACGATGCAAAATGGTGTTTAGAAGGTGCTTAAGGTGACTTTAAAGAGAATGAGACGATGCAAAATGGTGTTTAGAAGGTGCTTAAGGTGACTTTAAAGAGAATGAGACGATGCAAAATGGTGTTTAGAAGGTGCTTAAGGTTACTTTAAAGAGAATGAGACGATGCAAAATGGTGTTTAGAAGGTGCTTAAAGTGACTTTAAAGAGAATGAGACGATGCAAAATGGTGTTTAGAAGGTGCTTAAAGTGACTTTAAAGAGAATGAGACGATGCAAAATGAGGTTTAGAAGGTGCTTAAGGTGACTTTAAAGAGAATGAGACGATGCAAAATGGTGTTTAGAAGGTGCTTAAAGTGACTTTAAAGAGAATGAGACGATGCAAAATGGTGTTTAGAAGGTGCTTAAGGTTACTTTAAAGAGAATGAGACGATGCAAAAGGGTGTTTAGAAGGTGCTTAAGGTGACTTTAAAGAGAATGAGACGATGCAAAATGAGGTTTAGAAGGTGCTTAAGGTGACTTTAAAGAGAATGAGACGATGCAAAATGAGGTTTAGAAGGTGCTTAAAGTGACTTTAAAGAGAATGAGACGATGCAAAATGGTGTTTAGAAGGTGCTTAAGGTTACTTTAAAGAGAATGAGACGATGCAAAATGGTGTTTAGAAGGTGCTTAAGGTTACTTTAAAGAGAATGAGACGATGCAAAATGGTGTTTAGAAGGTGCTTAAGGTGACTTTAAAGAGAATGAGACGATGCAAAATGAGGCTTAGAAGGTGCTTAAAGTGACTTTAAAGAGAATGAGACGATGCAAAATGGTGTTTAGAAGGTGCTTAAGGTGACTTTAAAGAGAATGAGACGATGCAAAATGGTGTTTAGAAGGTGCTTAAGGTGACTTTAAAGAGAATGAGACGATGCAAAATGGTGTTTAGAAGGTGCTTAAGGTGACTTTAAAGAGAATGAGACGATGCAAAATGGTGTTTAGAAGGTGCTTAAGGTGACTTTAAAGAGAATGAGACGATGCAAAATGGTGTTTAGAAGGTGCTTAAAGTGACTTTAAAGAGAATGAGACGATGCAAAATGGTGTTTAGAAGGTGCTTAAGGTTACTTTAAAGAGAATGAGACGATGCAAAATGGTGTTTAGAAGGTGCTTAAGGTTACTTTAAAGAGAATGAGACGATGCAAAATGGTGTTTAGAAGGTGCTTAAGGTGACTTTAAAGAGAATGAGACGATGCAAAATGGTGTTTAGAAGGTGCTTAAGGTTACTTTAAAGAGAATGAGACGATGCAAAATGAGGTTTAGAAGGTGCTTAAGGTGACTTTAAAGAGAATGAGACGATGCAAAATGGTGTTTAGAAGGTGCTTAAGGTGACTTTAAAGAGAATGAGACGATGCAAAATGGTGTTTAGAAGGTGCTTAAGGTGACTTTAAAGAGAATGAGACGATGCAAAATGAGGTTTAGAAGGTGCTTAAAGTGACTTTAAAGAGAATGAGACGATGCAAAATGGTGTTTAGAAGGTGCTTAAGGTGACTTTAAAGAGAATGAGACGATGCAAAATGAGGTTTAGAAGGTGCTTAAAGTGACTTTAAAGAGAATGAGACGATGCAAAATGGTGTTTAGAAGGTGCTTAAAGTGACTTTAAAGAGAATGAGACGATGCAAAAATGAGGTTTAGAAGGTGCTTAAAGTGACTTTAAAGAGAATGAGACGATGCAAAATGAGGTTTAGAAGGTGCTTAAGGTGACTTTAAAGAGAATGAGACGATGCAAAATGAGGTTTAGAAGGTGCTTAAAGTGACTTTAAAGAGAATGAGACGATGCAAAATGGTGTTTAGAAGGTGCTTAAAGTGACTTTAAAGAGAATGAGACGATGCAAAATGAGGTTTAGAAGGTGCTTAAGGTGACTTTAAAGAGAATGAGACGATGCAAAATGAGGTTTAGAAGGTGCTTAAAGTGACTTTAAAGAGAATGAGACGATGCAAAATGGTGTTTAGAAGGTGCTTAAGGTGACTTTAAAGAGAATGAGACGATGCAAAATGAGGTTTAGAAGGTGCTTAAAGTGACTTTAAAGAGAATGAGACGATGCAAAATGAGGTTTAGAAGGTGCTTAAAGTGACTTTAAAGAGAATGAGACGATGCAAAAGGGTGTTTAGAAGGTGCTTAAAGTGACTTTAAAGAGAATGAGACGATGCAAAATGGTGTTTAGAAGGTGCTTAAGGTGACTTTAAAGAGAATGAGACGATGCAAAATGGTGTTTAGAAGGTGCTTAAGGTGACTTTAAAGAGAATGAGACGATGCAAAATGAGGTTTAGAAGGTGCTTAAAGTGACTTTAAAGAGAATGAGACGATGCAAAATGAGGTTTAGAAGGTGCTTAAGGTTACTTTAAAGAGAATGAGACGATGCAAAATGAGGTTTAGAAGGTGCTTAAGGTGACTTTAAAGAGAATGAGACGATGCAAAATGAGGTTTAGAAGGTGCTTAAAGTGACTTTAAAGAGAATGAGACGATGCAAAATGAGGTTTAGAAGGTGCTTAAAGTGACTTTAAAGAGAATGAGACGATGCAAAATGGTGTTTAGAAGGTGCTTAAGGTGACTTTAAAGAGAATGAGACGATGCAAAATGGTGTTTAGAAGGTGCTTAAGGTGACTTTAAAGAGAATGAGACGATGCAAAATGGTGTTTAGAAGGTGCTTAAGGTTACTTTAAAGAGAATGAGACGATGCAAAATGGTGTTTAGAAGGTGCTTAAGGTGACTTTAAAGAGAATGAGACGATGCAAAATGGTGTTTAGAAGGTGCTTAAAGTGACTTTAAAGAGAATGAGACGATGCAAAATGAGGTTTAGAAGGTGCTTAAGGTGACTTTAAAGAGAATGAGACGATGCAAAATGAGGTTTAGAAGGTGCTTAAGGTGACTTTAAAGAGAATGAGACGATGCAAAATGGTGTTTAGAAGGTGCTTAAAGTGACTTTAAAGAGAATGAGACGATGCAAAATGGTGTTTAGAAGGTGCTTAAGGTTACTTTAAAGAGAATGAGACGATGCAAAAGGGTGTTTAGAAGGTGCTTAAGGTGACTTTAAAGAGAATGAGACGATGCAAAATGGTGTTTAGAAGGTGCTTAAAGTGACTTTAAAGAGAATGAGACGATGCAAAATGAGGTTTAGAAGGTGCTTAAAGTGACGTTAAAGAGAATGAGACGATGCAAAATGGTGTTTAGAAGGTGCTTAAGGTGACTTTAAAGAGAATGAGACGATGCAAAATGAGGTTTAGAAGGTGCTTAAGGTGACTTTAAAGAGAATGAGACGATGCAAAATGGTGTTTAGAAGGTGCTTAAGG
>NW_026689954.1:0-39055 GCF_943734765.1 Anopheles ziemanni | reverse complement strand
TCTAAAAATTTTAGAAGGTGCTTTAAGGTGACTTTAAAGAGAATGAGACGATGCAAAATGGTGTTTAGAAGGTGCTTAAAGTGACTTTAAAGAGAATGAGACGATGCAAAATGGTGTTTAGAAGGTGCTTAAGGTGACTTTAAAGAGAATGAGACGATGCAAAATGAGGTTTAGAAGGTGCTTAAAGTGACTTTAAAGAGAATGAGACGATGCAAAATGGTGTTTAGAAGGTGCTTAAGGTGACTTTAAAGAGAATGAGACGATGCAAAATGGTGTTTAGAAGGTGCTTAAGGTGACTTTAAAGAGAATGAGACGATGCAAAATGAGGTTTAGAAGGTGCTTAAGGTGACTTTAAAGAGAATGAGACGATGCAAAATGGTGTTTAGAAGGTGCTTAAGGTGACTTTAAAGAGAATGAGACGATGCAAAATGGTGTTTAGAAGGTGCTTAAGGTGACTTTAAAGAGAATGAGACGATGCAAAATGAGGTTTAGAAGGTGCTTAAAGTGACTTTAAAGAGAATGAGACGATGCAAAATGGTGTTTAGAAGGTGCTTAAGGTGACTTTAAAGAGAATGAGACGATGCAAAATGGTGTTTAGAAGGTGCTTAAAGTGACTTTAAAGAGAATGAGACGATGCAAAATGGTGTTTAGAAGGTGCTTAAGGTGACTTTAAAGAGAATGAGACGATGCAAAATGAGGTTTAGAAGGTGCTTAAAGTGACTTTAAAGAGAATGAGACGATGCAAAATGGTGTTTAGAAGGTGCTTAAAGTGACTTTAAAGAGAATGAGACGATGCAAAATGGTGTTTAGAAGGTGCTTAAAGTGACTTTAAAGAGAATGAGACGATGCAAAATGGTGTTTAGAAGGTGCTTAAAGTGGCTTTAAAGAGAATGAGACGATGCAAAATGAGGTTTAGAAGGTGCTTAAAGTGACTTTAAAGAGAATGAGACGATGCAAAATGAGGTTTAGAAGGTGCTTAAAGTGACTTTAAAGAGAATGAGACGATGCAAAATGGTGTTTAGAAGGTGCTTAAGGTGACTTTAAAGAGAATGAGACGATGCAAAATGGTGTTTAGAAGGTGCTTAAGGTGACTTTAAAGAGAATGAGACGATGCAAAATGAGGTTTAGAAGGTGCTTAAAGTGACTTTAAAGAGAATGAGACGATGCAAAATGGTGTTTAGAAGGTGCTTAAAGTGACTTTAAAGAGAATGAGACGATGCAAAATGGTGTTTAGAAGGTGCTTAAAGTGACTTTAAAGAGAATGAGACGATGCAAAATGGTGTTTAGAAGGTGCTTAAGGTGACTTTAAAGAGAATGAGACGATGCAAAATGAGGTTTAGAAGGTGCTTAAAGTGACTTTAAAGAGAATGAGACGATGCAAAATGAGGTTTAGAAGGTGCTTAAAGTGACTTTAAAGAGAATGAGACGATGCAAAATGGTGTTTAGAAGGTGCTTAAAGTGACTTTAAAGAGAATGAGACGATGCAAAATGGTGTTTAGAAGGTGCTTAAGGTGACTTTAAAGAGAATGAGACGATGCAAAATGAGGTTTAGAAGGTGCTTAAAGTGACTTTAAAGAGAATGAGACGATGCAAAATGAGGTTTAGAAGGTGCTTAAAGTGACTTTAAAGAGAATGAGACGATGCAAAATGGTGTTTAGAAGGTGCTTAAAGTGACTTTAAAGAGAATGAGACGATGCAAAATGAGGTTTAGAAGGTGCTTAAAGTGACTTTAAAGAGAATGAGACGATGCAAAATGGTGTTTAGAAGGTGCTTAAGGTGACTTTAAAGAGAATGAGACGATGCAAAATGAGGTTTAGAAGGTGCTTAATGTGACTTTAAAGAGAATGAGACGATGCAAAATGGTGTTTAGAAGGTGCTTAAGGTGACTTTAAAGAGAATGAGACGATGCAAAATGGTGTTTAGAAGGTGCTTAAAGTGACTTTAAAGAGAATGAGACGATGCAAAATGGTGTTTAGAAGGTGCTTAAAGTGACTTTAAAGAGAATGAGACGATGCAAAATGGTGTTTAGAAGGTGCTTAAAGTGGCTTTAAAGAGAATGAGACGATGCAAAATGAGGTTTAGAAGGTGCTTAAAGTGACTTTAAAGAGAATGAGACGATGCAAAATGAGGTTTAGAAGGTGCTTAAAGTGACTTTAAAGAGAATGAGACGATGCAAAATGGTGTTTAGAAGGTGCTTAAGGTGACTTTAAAGAGAATGAGACGATGCAAAATGGTGTTTAGAAGGTGCTTAAGGTGACTTTAAAGAGAATGAGACGATGCAAAATGAGGTTTAGAAGGTGCTTAAGGTGACTTTAAAGAGAATGAGACGATGCAAAATGAGGTTTTAGAAGGTGCTTAAAGTGACTTTAAAGAGAATGAGACGATGCAAAATGGTGTTTAGAAGGTGCTTAAGGTGACTTTAAAGAGAATGAGACGATGCAAAATGGTGTTTAGAAGGTGCTTAAAGTGACTTTAAAGAGAATGAGACGATGCAAAATGGTGTTTAGAAGGTGCTTAAGGTGACTTTAAAGAGAATGAGACGATGCAAAATGAGGTTTAGAAGGTGCTTAAAGTGACTTTAAAGAGAATGAGACGATGCAAAATGGTGTTTAGAAGGTGCTTAAAGTGACTTTAAAGAGAATGAGACGATGCAAAATGGTGTTTAGAAGGTGCTTAAAGTGACTTTAAAGAGAATGAGACGATGCAAAATGGTGTTTAGAAGGTGCTTAAAGTGGCTTTAAAGAGAATGAGACGATGCAAAATGAGGTTTAGAAGGTGCTTAAAGTGACTTTAAAGAGAATGAGACGATGCAAAATGAGGTTTAGAAGGTGCTTAAAGTGACTTTAAAGAGAATGAGACGATGCAAAATGGTGTTTAGAAGGTGCTTAAGGTGACTTTAACAGAGAATGAGACGATGCAAAATGGTGTTTAGAAGGTGCTTAAGGTGACTTTAAAGAGAATGAGACGATGCAAAATGAGGTTTAGAAGGTGCTTAAAGTGACTTTAAAGAGAATGAGACGATGCAAAATGGTGTTTAGAAGGTGCTTAAAGTGACTTTAAAGAGAATGAGACGATGCAAAATGGTGTTTAGAAGGTGCTTAAAGTGACTTTAAAGAGAATGAGACGATGCAAAATGGTGTTTAGAAGGTGCTTAAGGTGACTTTAAAGAGAATGAGACGATGCAAAATGAGGTTTAGAAGGTGCTTAAAGTGACTTTAAAGAGAATGAGACGATGCAAAATGAGGTTTAGAAGGTGCTTAAAGTGACTTTAAAGAGAATGAGACGATGCAAAATGGTGTTTAGAAGGTGCTTAAAGTGACTTTAAAGAGAATGAGACGATGCAAAATGGTGTTTAGAAGGTGCTTAAGGTGACTTTAAAGAGAATGAGACGATGCAAAATGAGGTTTAGAAGGTGCTTAAAGTGACTTTAAAGAGAATGAGACGATGCAAAATGAGGTTTAGAAGGTGCTTAAAGTGACTTTAAAGAGAATGAGACGATGCAAAATGGTGTTTAGAAGGTGCTTAAAGTGACTTTAAAGAGAATGAGACGATGCAAAATGGTGTTTAGAAGGTGCTTAAGGTGACTTTAAAGAGAATGAGACGATGCAAAATGAGGTTTAGAAGGTGCTTAAGGTGACTTTAAAGAGAATGAGACGATGCAAAATGAGGTTTAGAAGGTGCTTAAAGTGACTTTAAAGAGAATGAGACGATGCAAAATGGTGTTTAGAAGGTGCTTAAGGTGACTTTAAAGAGAATGAGACGATGCAAAATGAGGTTTAGAAGGTGCTTAAAGTGACTTTAAAGAGAATGAGACGATGCAAAATGGTGTTTAGAAGGTGCTTAAGGTGACTTTAAAGAGAATGAGACGATGCAAAATGAGGTTTAGAAGGTGCTTAATGTGACTTTAAAGAGAATGAGACGATGCAAAATGGTGTTTAGAAGGTGCTTAAGGTGACTTTAAAGAGAATGAGACGATGCAAAATGGTGTTTAGAAGGTGCTTAAAGTGACTTTAAAGAGAATGAGACGATGCAAAATGAGGTTTAGAAGGTGCTTAAAGTGACTTTAAAGAGAATGAGACGATGCAACATGGTGTTTAGAAGGTGCTTAAAGTGACTTTAAAGAGAATGAGACGATGCAAAATGGTGTTTAGAAGGTGCTTAAGGTGACTTTAAAGAGAATGAGACGATGCAAAATGAGGTTTAGAAGGTGCTTAAAGTGACTTTAAAGAGAATGAGACGATGCAAAATGGTGTTTAGAAGGTGCTTAAAGTGACTTTAAAGAGAATGAGACGATGCAAAATGGTGTTTAGAAGGTGCTTAAAGTGACTTTAAAGAGAATGAGACGATGCAAAATGGTGTTTAGAAGGTGCTTAAGGTGACTTTAAAGAGAATGAGACGATGCAAAATGAGGTTTAGAAGGTGCTTAAAGTGACTTTAAAGAGAATGAGACGATGCAAAATGGTGTTTAGAAGGTGCTTAAAGTGACTTTAAAGAGAATGAGACGATGCAAAATGAGGTTTAGAAGGTGCTTAAAGTGACTTTAAAGAGAATGAGACGATGCAAAATGAGGTTTAGAAGGTGCTTAAAGTGACTTTAAAGAGAATGAGACGATGCAAAATGAGGTTTAGAAGGTGCTTAAAGTGACTTTAAAGAGAATGAGACGATGCAAAATGGTGTTTAGAAGGTGCTTAAGGTGACTTTAAAGAGAATGAGACGATGCAAAATGAGGTTTACAAGGTGCTTAAAGTGACTTTAAAGAGAATGAGACGATGCAAAATGGTGTTTAGAAGGTGCTTAAAGTGACTTTAAAGAGAATGAGACGATGCAAAATGAGGTTTAGAAGGTGCTTAAAGTGACTTTAAAGAGAATGAGACGATGCAAAATGGTGTTTAGAAGGTGCTTAAAGTGACTTTAAAGAGAATGAGACGATGCAAAATGGTGTTTAGAAGGTGCTTAAAGTGACTTTAAAGAGAATGAGACGATGCAAAATGGTGTTTAGAAGGTGCTTAAAGTGACTTTAAAGAGAATGAGACGATGCAAAATGGTGTTTAGAAGGTGCTTAAGGTGACTTTAAAGAGAATGAGACGATGCAAAATGAGGTTTAGAAGGTGCTTAAGGTGACTTTAAAGAGAATGAGACGATGCAAAATGGTGTTTAGAAGGTGCTTAAAGTGACTTTAAAGAGAATGAGACGATGCAAAATGGTGTTTAGAAGGTGCTTAAAGTGACTTTAAAGAGAATGAGACGATGCAAAATGAGGTTTAGAAGGTGCTTAAAGTGACTTTAAAGAGAATGAGACGATGCAAAATGGTGTTTAGAAGGTGCTTAAAGTGACTTTAAAGAGAATGAGACGATGCAAAATGAGGTTTAGAAGGTGCTTAAAGTGACTTTAAAGAGAATGAGACGATGCAAAATGAGGTTTAGAAGGTGCTTAAGGTGACTTTAAAGAGAATGAGACGATGCAAAATGAGGTTTAGAAGGTGCTTAAAGTGACTTTAAAGAGAATGAGACGATGCAAAATGGTGTTTAGAAGGTGCTTAAAGTGACTTTAAAGAGAATGAGACGATGCAAAATGGTGTTTAGAAGGTGCTTAAAGTGACTTTAAAGAGAATGAGACGATGCAAAATGAGGTTTAGAAGGTGCTTAAAGTGACTTTAAAGAGAATGAGACGATGCAAAATGAGGTTTAGAAGGTGCTTAAGGTGACTTTAAAGAGAATGAGACGATGCAAAATGAGGTTTAGAAGGTGCTTAAAGTGACTTTAAAGAGAATGAGACGATGCAAAATGAGGTTTAGAAGGTGCTTAAAGTGACTTTAAAGAGAATGAGACGATGCAAAATGAGGTTTAGAAGGTGCTTAAAGTGACTTTAAAGAGAATGAGACGATGCAAAATGAGGTTTAGAAGGTGCTTAAAGTGACTTTAAAGAGAATGAGACGATGCAAAATGAGGTTTAGAAGGTGCTTAAAGTGACTTTAAAGAGAATGAGACGATGCAAAATGGTGTTTAGAAGGTGCTTAAAGTGACTTTAAAGAGAATGAGACGATGCAAAATGGTGTTTAGAAGGTGCTTAAAGTGACTTTAAAGAGAATGAGACGATGCAAAATGGTGTTTAGAAGGTGCTTAAAGTGACTTTAAAGAGAATGAGACGATGCAAAATGAGGTTTAGAAGGTGCTTAAAGTGACTTTAAAGAGAATGAGACGATGCAAAATGAGGTTTAGAAGGTGCTTAAAGTGACTTTAAAGAGAATGAGACGATGCAAAATGGTGTTTAGAAGGTGCTTAAAGTGACTTTAAAGAGAATGAGACGATGCAAAATGGTGTTTAGAAGGTGCTTAAGGTGACTTTAAAGAGAATGAGACGATGCAAAATGAGGTTTAGAAGGTGCTTAAAGTGACTTTAAAGAGAATGAGACGATGCAAAATGGTGTTTAGAAGGTGCTTAAGGTGACTTTAAAGAGAATGAGACGATGCAAAATGGTGTTTAGAAGGTGCTTAAGGTGACTTTAAAGAGAATGAGACGATGCAAAATGAGGTTTAGAAGGTGCTTAAGGTGACTTTAAAGAGAATGAGACGATGCAAAATGGTGTTTAGAAGGTGCTTAAGGTGACTTTAAAGAGAATGAGACGATGCAAAATGGTGTTTAGAAGGTGCTTAAGGTGACTTTAAAGAGAATGAGACGATGCAAAATGAGGTTTAGAAGGTGCTTAAAGTGACTTTAAAGAGAATGAGACGATGCAAAATGGTGTTTAGAAGGTGCTTAAGGTGACTTTAAAGAGAATGAGACGATGCAAAATGGTGTTTAGAAGGTGCTTAAAGTGACTTTAAAGAGAATGAGACGATGCAAAATGGTGTTTAGAAGGTGCTTAAGGTGACTTTAAAGAGAATGAGACGATGCAAAATGAGGTTTAGAAGGTGCTTAAAGTGACTTTAAAGAGAATGAGACGATGCAAAATGGTGTTTAGAAGGTGCTTAAAGTGACTTTAAAGAGAATGAGACGATGCAAAATGGTGTTTAGAAGGTGCTTAAAGTGACTTTAAAGAGAATGAGACGATGCAAAATGGTGTTTAGAAGGTGCTTAAAGTGGCTTTAAAGAGAATGAGACGATGCAAAATGAGGTTTAGAAGGTGCTTAAAGTGACTTTAAAGAGAATGAGACGATGCAAAATGAGGTTTAGAAGGTGCTTAAAGTGACTTTAAAGAGAATGAGACGATGCAAAATGGTGTTTAGAAGGTGCTTAAGGTGACTTTAAAGAGAATGAGACGATGCAAAATGGTGTTTAGAAGGTGCTTAAGGTGACTTTAAAGAGAATGAGACGATGCAAAATGAGGTTTAGAAGGTGCTTAAAGTGACTTTAAAGAGAATGAGACGATGCAAAATGGTGTTTAGAAGGTGCTTAAAGTGACTTTAAAGAGAATGAGACGATGCAAAATGGTGTTTAGAAGGTGCTTAAAGTGACTTTAAAGAGAATGAGACGATGCAAAATGGTGTTTAGAAGGTGCTTAAGGTGACTTTAAAGAGAATGAGACGATGCAAAATGAGGTTTAGAAGGTGCTTAAAGTGACTTTAAAGAGAATGAGACGATGCAAAATGAGGTTTAGAAGGTGCTTAAAGTGACTTTAAAGAGAATGAGACGATGCAAAATGGTGTTTAGAAGGTGCTTAAAGTGACTTTAAAGAGAATGAGACGATGCAAAATGGTGTTTAGAAGGTGCTTAAGGTGACTTTAAAGAGAATGAGACGATGCAAAATGAGGTTTAGAAGGTGCTTAAAGTGACTTTAAAGAGAATGAGACGATGCAAAATGAGGTTTAGAAGGTGCTTAAAGTGACTTTAAAGAGAATGAGACGATGCAAAATGGTGTTTAGAAGGTGCTTAAAGTGACTTTAAAGAGAATGAGACGATGCAAAATGGTGTTTAGAAGGTGCTTAAGGTGACTTTAAAGAGAATGAGACGATGCAAAATGAGGTTTAGAAGGTGCTTAAAGTGACTTTAAAGAGAATGAGACGATGCAAAATGGTGTTTAGAAGGTGCTTAAGGTGACTTTAAAGAGAATGAGACGATGCAAAATGAGGTTTAGAAGGTGCTTAATGTGACTTTAAAGAGAATGAGACGATGCAAAATGGTGTTTAGAAGGTGCTTAAGGTGACTTTAAAGAGAATGAGACGATGCAAAATGGTGTTTAGAAGGTGCTTAAAGTGACTTTAAAGAGAATGAGACGATGCAAAATGAGGTTTAGAAGGTGCTTAAAGTGACTTTAAAGAGAATGAGACGATGCAACATGGTGTTTAGAAGGTGCTTAAAGTGACTTTAAAGAGAATGAGACGATGCAAAATGGTGTTTAGAAGGTGCTTAAGGTGACTTTAAAGAGAATGAGACGATGCAAAATGAGGTTTAGAAGGTGCTTAAAGTGACTTTAAAGAGAATGAGACGATGCAAAATGGTGTTTAGAAGGTGCTTAAAGTGACTTTAAAGAGAATGAGACGATGCAAAATGGTGTTTAGAAGGTGCTTAAAGTGACTTTAAAGAGAATGAGACGATGCAAAATGGTGTTTAGAAGGTGCTTAAGGTGACTTTAAAGAGAATGAGACGATGCAAAATGAGGTTTAGAAGGTGCTTAAAGTGACTTTAAAGAGAATGAGACGATGCAAAATGGTGTTTAGAAGGTGCTTAAAGTGACTTTAAAGAGAATGAGACGATGCAAAATGAGGTTTAGAAGGTGCTTAAAGTGACTTTAAAGAGAATGAGACGATGCAAAATGAGGTTTAGAAGGTGCTTAAAGTGACTTTAAAGAGAATGAGACGATGCAAAATGGTGTTTAGAAGGTGCTTAAGGTGACTTTAAAGAGAATGAGACGATGCAAAATGAGGTTTAGAAGGTGCTTAAAGTGACTTTAAAGAGAATGAGACGATGCAAAATGGTGTTTAGAAGGTGCTTAAGGTGACTTTAAAGAGAATGAGACGATGCAAAATGAGGTTTAGAAGGTGCTTAAAGTGACTTTAAAGAGAATGAGACGATGCAAAATGGTGTTTAGAAGGTGCTTAAAGTGACTTTAAAGAGAATGAGACGATGCAAAATGGTGTTTAGAAGGTGCTTAAGGTGACTTTAAAGAGAATGAGACGATGCAAAATGAGGTTTAGAAGGTGCTTAAGGTGACTTTAAATAGAATGAGACGATGCAAAATGGTGTTTAGAAGGTGCTTAAGGAGACTTTAAAGAGAATGAGACGATGCAAAATGAGGTTTAGAAGGTGCTTAAAGTGACTTTAAAGAGAATGAGACGATGCAAAATGGTGTTTAGAAGGTGCTTAAGGTGACTTTAAAGAGAATGAGACGATGCAAAATGAGGTTTAGAAGGTGCTTAAAGTGACTTTAAAGAGAATGAGACGATGCAAAATGAGGTTTAGAAGGTGCTTAAAGTGACTTTAAAGAGAATGAGACGATGCAAAATGAGGTTTAGAAGGTGCTTAAAGTGACTTTAAAGAGAATGAGACGATGCAAAATGGTGTTTAGAAGGTGCTTAAGGTGACTTTAAAGAGAATGAGACGATGCAAAATGAGGTTTAGAAGGTGCTTAAAGTGACTTTAAAGAGAATGAGACGATGCAAAATGAGGTTTAGAAGGTGCTTAAGGTGACTTGAAAGAGAATGAGACGATGCAAAATGAGGTTTAGAAGGTGCTTAAGGTGACTTTAAAGAGAATGAGACGATGCAAAATGAGGTTTAGAAGGTGCTTAAAGTGACTTTAAAGAGAATGAGACGATGCAAAATGAGGTTTAGAAGGTGCTTAAAGTGACTTTAAAGAGAATGAGACGATGCAAAATGGTGTTTAGAAGGTGCTTAAGGTGACTTTAAAGAGAATGAGACGATGCAAAATGGTGTTTAGAAGGTGCTTAAGGTGACTTTAAAGAGAATGAGACGATGCAAAATGAGGTTTAGAAGGTGCTTAAAGTGACTTTAAAGAGAATGAGACGATGCAAAATGGTGTTTAGAAGGTGCTTAAAGTGACTTTAAAGAGAATGAGACGATGCAAAATGGTGTTTAGAAGGTGCTTAAAGTGACTTTAAAGAGAATGAGACGATGCAAAATGGTGTTTAGAAGGTGCTTAAGGTGACTTTAAAGAGAATGAGACGATGCAAAATGAGGTTTAGAAGGTGCTTAAAGTGACTTTAAAGAGAATGAGACGATGCAAAATGGTGTTTAGAAGGTGCTTAAAGTGACTTTAAAGAGAATGAGACGATGCAAAATGAGGTTTAGAAGGTGCTTAAAGTGACTTTAAAGAGAATGAGACGATGCAAAATGGTGTTTAGAAGGTGCTTCAGGTGACTTTAAAGAGAATGAGACGATGCAAAATGAGGTTTAGAAGGTGCTTAAAGTGACTTTAAAGAGAATGAGACGATGCAAAATGAGGTTTAGAAGGTGCTTAAAGTGACTTTAAAGAGAATGAGACGATGCAAAATGAGGTTTAGAAGGTGCTTAAAGTGACTTTAAAGAGAATGAGACGATGCAAAATGAGGTTTAGAAGGTGCTTAAGGTGACTTTAAAGAGAATGAGACGATGCAAAATGAGGTTTAGAAGGTGCTTAAAGTGACTTTAAAGAGAATGAGACGATGCAAAATGGTGTTTAGAAGGTGCTTAAGGTGACTTTAAAGAGAATGAGACGATGCAACATGGTGTTTAGAAGGTGCTTAAGGTGACTTTAAAGAGAATGAGACGATGCAAAATGAGGTTTAGAAGGTGCTTAAAGTGACTTTAAAGAGAATGAGACGATGCAAAATGGTGTTTAGAAGGTGCTTAAAGTGACTTTAAAGAGAATGAGACGATGCAAAATGAGGTTTAGAAGGTGCTTAAAGTGACTTTAAAGAGAATGAGACGATGCAAAATGGTGTTTAGAAGGTGCTTAAGGTGACTGTTGCAAAACAGAGCAACGGCATGACAGCTGCCGTCAACGCACGATTGTCACCGAAACGGTAAAGTCGAAAACGATCTAAACGGTACATGGTATATAAACGGCGCGACCATTGAATTTGTCGGTTATTAGAGAATAAAGAGACACGAAAGTTTTAGCTCACTCGAGCTAGTGTTCTTAAAATCAAGTGTTACCTTTTTTCTTCTGTTGAAAATAGCTTTTCAACATTCTAAAACTTTCTAGTAAAAGTTCTCGCAAATTATCAGTTTACAAAAACCAGCTTCTCGTGCGAAACCGTGATGAGTAACGACGGTGAAACGCTACGCGGGGAACGGATCGAAGCCATGGAAATGGCGAGCCCGCCATCGATACGCGACGGCGTAGGCGCATGTGAAAGCGCTAGGATGGCTGACTCGAGGTCCACCCCGGCCTCTTTCACATTCCACCACACTCCCCGGGCACAAAGCGGGCATGCGACGGCCGGACCGAGTCAAGCAGATGGCCACCCGGAAGGGTTGACCCCGTTGACGCATCCGACGCATTCGGATCGGACGATCGAGCCAAGCCCGCACACGAGACATGGAACCGGGTCCAAGGTGGACCCGATTGCAGAGAAACGACGACAAATCGAGCTTGCCTCGCGAGAGCTCGAATGGCAAATCCGCGAACTTACGATTCAGGAGGAGAGGCGGGCGTACGAGCAAGAACGGAACACCACTGTAAACGATGCAACGTCGGCCAGCACAACCGAAATGCGGAAGGCAGAGGAATGGCTGGATAGCACTGATCGTTGCGGGGAGACACAACCGGCTCGCGGGGTAGGGTTCCTCGGTGAAAACCCGGCAGAACGTAGCTTATTTTTTCCGGAATACGCGAGTCGCTCGGGGTTTTCAGAATGGCGCCGAAAGATGGAGGCTTCGGCGGCGGTGAACCGCCATTCTGCATGGACCGGCCCAACGATGGCGACCCAGGGTCATCAACCGGAATCGGGCGGTCGCCATTGCGATAACGGGGCTATGCCAAAGGCGCCGGGACACAACACTTCACTGCACTACGCGGAGGGGACAAGCCCGAGAGGTTTTCCTGCACCGAACGTGAATCTTTCCGGCGCTTGTTGCAACACAACAATCCTGAACCAGAGTCAGCTGGCAGCACGGCAATCGACGAGCAAGGATCTACCCACATTCTCCGGCTCAGCGGCGGAGTGGCCCTTGTTCATCGCGCGATATGAGCTATCATCGACGCTTTGCGGCTTCAGCGATGATGAAAACTTGCTCCGTTTGCAAAAGGCGTTAACCGGTGCTGCACGCAAGGCGGTAGAACATTTGTTGCTTCTGCCGTCTGGGTTGAAGGATGCGATCAACATCCTCCGAACGAGATTTGGCAGGCCCGAGCTGATTGTAGAGTCACTCGTAGAGAGAGTGAGACGAATGCCGGCACCAAGAAATGACCGACTCGACACGCTGGCGGAATTCGGCTTTGAGGTGCAAAATCTCTGTGCTACGATCAGAGCAACGGGCATGTACGGGTACATGTGTGATGTTACCTTGCTGAGGGAGTTAACGGCAAAGCTGCCAGACACTACGTTTATCGAGTGGGCACGACACCGCAGGGACCTCCCGAATGTGTCCCTGTTCGAGTTTGGTAAGTGGATAGGCGATTTGGCGCTAGATATCAGCGCGGCTGCCCCTTTGTCCGGACGCGCAGTTCACAACAAATCGCAAACAAGCGAACCGCGACGGACCACGGCGCGCTGGAATTTACACACCACCATCACACCCGATTCGAAGAGCCCATCACTGCCCTCGAAGTGCGTTTTATGTCACGGCTCGTGTGTATCAATGACCAGTTGTGAAGTTTTTCGGCAGATGGCAGTTAACGCCAGACGAACGTTTGTGAAGGCGAGCCGGATATGTAAGCAATGCCTCATCACGCACCGGGGCCCGTGTCAAGAAAAGAAACCATGTGAGATAGGCGGCTGCGGCGTCCTGCATCACCCACTTCTTCACATCGACACAGCACAACACCAGGTACACACACTAACACACTGTAGCACAAATAGACCCGCGAGTGACAACACCGTACTATTCCGGTACATTCCAGTAACGCTACACGGGCCCAACGGAAGCATAAAGACGTTCGCCTTCTTCGACGACGGGTCAACGTCGACCTTCGTGGAACACGGACTAGTCCAAGAGCTAGGACTTCAAGGCACGCCACATCCACTATGCTTGAAATGGACAGGGACGACGACGCGGGAAGAGAAGGAGTCAGTGCAAGTGGCGCTACGGATCTCTAGCAGACATGAATCGGGGACGGTATACGAGCTTCCAGTAGTCCACTCGATGAAGAAGCTAGCCCTACCGGAACAATCATTGTGCACGGAACAACTATTGGCAATGTACACACATCTTAGAGGCCTACCAATAGAGTCGTACAAAAACGTAACCCCTCGAGTTTTAATTGGAATCGACAATTGTCGCCTGGGCCAGCCTATAAAAACACGCGAAGGAAAGAAAGACGAGCCTACTGCTGCCAAAACGCGATTAGGATGGGTGGTTTACGGGCCATGCGATAAAACCATCGCCGCACGTCGCGGAGGTATGGCCAGCTTCCATATCTGCACGTGCAATGGAGCTAGCGATGACGCCCTAGACTCTGCCTTCAGGCAATTCTTTACGCTCGAGTCGATGGGGATCCTGCCGTCTGCGGGACCGTTGCGCTCAAAGGACGACGAAAAGGCGCTAGCCATACTCGCAGAAAAAACGAAGCTACAAGGCGCACGATACGAAACAGGTCTGCTGTGGAAAAATGATGACGTAAAGATGCCCCCCAACAAAGCCATGGCCATGCGACGGTACGAATGCCTAAAAAGAAAAATGATAAAAGATCCTAAATTAGCGAACGCCATACGTGAAAAAATGAGGGATTATGAAGCAAAGGGCTACATACGTCGACTAAGGGATGATGAGTTGACGGAGAGACGACCTCGCGACTGGTTCCTACCCGTATTCCCAGTCGTAAACGTGAACAAGCCCGGGAAGATGCGAATGGTGTTTGATGCCGCCGCCGAAGTAAACGGGATAAGCCTCAATAAGCAGCTCCTTACCGGGCCGGACCAAATAGCAAATCTACTCTCGGTGCTATACCGGTTTCGAGAATACCGGGTGGCGATTGTTGGGGACATTAGGGAAATGTTCTTCCAAGTACAGATGAGGCCGGAAGACCAGCGCAGTCAGATGATTCTGTGGAGGGATGATGACGACGTTACAAATCCCGACGTTTATGTGGTGACAGTAATGACGTTTGGCGCAGCGTGTTCTCCTAGCAGTGCCCACTACGTGAAAAATATAAATGCTGAACGATTTGCGGAAAAATATCCTCGCGCCGCGTTCTGCATAAAGGAAGAACACTATGTGGATGACATGCTAGCTAGCGTCGAAACGGAAGCAGAAGCCCAGACCTTGGCAGAAGAGGTGCGGTACATTCACGCTCAGGGAGGATTCGAAATTCGCAATTTTCTGTCGAATTCAAAAAAGGTCGTCCATTATCTACAGGGGCTCACTGAAACAGAAGCAGACGTCTGTGTGACCGACGCGGTAACGGAGAAAGTTCTTGGAATGTGGTGGAATACCACGAGCGACTCCTTCTCCTTCAAACTGTCGCCAAAACACAATCAGGAGCTGCTGACAGGAACGCGGATGCCGTCGAAGCGAGAGGTGTTGAGCACCTTGATGAGTGTATACGACCCAATGGGACTAATTGGGAATTTTTTGATGTTCCTGAAGATTTTACTGCAGGAGACCTTCCGTGCTAAGCTCGAGTGGGATCAGAAGATCGAGGGACGACTCACCGAGAACTGGGTAGTTTGGATCTCGGCCTTGCCAGAAGTGGAAAAGGTATGCGTGCCAAGGTGTTATCGGCAAATGACCTCAACGGAAGCCGTCATACAACTACACATATTCTGCGATGCCAGCGAAAACGGGATGGCAGCAGTGGCATATTTTCGTTTTGAAGAGCGGGGAGTAATCGAATGCGCGCTTGTGGGCTCCAAGACGCGGGTGGCATCCCTCAAGTATGCATCGATACCACGCCTCGAGCTGCAAGCCGCATTGATCGGAGCGCGCCTAGCCTGCTGTATCGCGGAATCGCATCGAACAATAACAGCCCATAACTACTTCTGGACTGACTCACGAGACGTGACCTGCTGGTTACAATCAGATCACCGCCGATACTCTCAGTTCGTTGCCTTCAGGGTTGGTGAGATTACCGAGAAAACAAACATCCGCGATTGGCAGTGGTTGTCCACTAAACTCAACGTGGCCGACGAGGCTACAAAAAGGGCAAAAATACCTGACCTTTCGCCGACTAGTCGCTGGTTTCGAGGGCCGGAGTTTTTGTGGTCTCCGGAGTCGAGTTGGCCAGTGCAAAGGGAAGAACCGGGTGAGACAGAAGAGGAAATCCGCAAACACGTGATGCATCACTCTGTGGAACCACCCTTGATTGAGTTTACGCGATTCAGCCGGTGGACAAGATTATTGCGAGCTGCCGGATACGTCGTCCGCTTCATTAGCAACACGAGAAGTTTTAAAGGAGTAAAAACAAAAGCGACGGGGCCGCTAAGTTATGACGAACTCAGGAATGCCGAAGCAATACTACTGCAACAGATCCAGGCAGCAGAATTTTCGGATGAGATACGCAAACTGAAAGGGGCGAAGAAAGCTCATCCCTGGCAGCAAGTCATAGCGAAGTCGAGCTCGTTATACAAGCTCTCGCCGGCTTTCAATGACCAAGGGGTACTAGTACTCAGGGGACGGCTGCCCCAGAGCCCCTGGTTTGACGAGACGATGAGTAGTCCGGTGATTCTACCGAGAGGACATTACGGAACGGATTTACTCATTCGAGACTTCCATGAGAGACTAAAGCATGGTAACCATCAGACAGCGATCAACGAAATACGTGCCAAGTACTATATACCTCGGCTGATGACGGAGTACAAGCGAGTGCTGAAATCCTGCCAGCACTGCAAAAACCGAGATGCAAAGCCCGTTGCTCCCGTAATGGGAAGTATCCCAAAAGAGAGGCTAGCTATCTCCCAACAACCCTTTACGTACACTGGACTGGACTATTTTGGCCCGATGTACGTAACAGTCGGCCGACATGAGGAGAAGCGTTGGGGGGTGATATTCACCTGCCTAACCACGAGAGCAGTTCATCTTGAGGTCGCACGCTCGCTAACAGCCGATTCCTGTATTCTCGCTATACGCCGCTTCATGACGAGGCGTGGAGCACCCCGAGAATTCATCAGCGATCAGGGTACCAACTTCATCGGGGCATCCCGCGAACTAGCTGAGATAGTTAAAGAACTAAGTGGCGGAGTGATGATGGCCCATTTTAACGGTCCTGACTTGAAGTGGACCTTCAACCCACCAGCAGCACCCCACTTTGGCGGCTGCTGGGAGCGCCTTGTCCGCTCGGTAAAAAAGGTCATCAACGAGTTCGACCTACCACGACGCCCAACAGACGAAGTGTTGGAAACAACGTTAAAGGAAATCGAGCTGATTCTGAACTCCAGACCACTGACTTACGTACCCTTGGAAGATGAGTTTGAAGCGCCGATCACCCCAAATCACATTCTGCTCGGTAGCTCAAATGGGACAAAACCGCTGGTACCTTTCGATGACTCGCCAACCGCAGTACGATCGTCCTGGAAAGCAACAGAAAGGAACGCAAACATGTTTTGGAAAAAGTGGGTGGGAGAATATTTACCTACCCTGACACGGCGCACAAAGTGGTTCCAACCAGTGGAACCTCTACAACCAGGAGACGTAGTACTCATCGCGGATAATAATTTGCCCCGGAACTGCTGGCCAAAGGGACGTGTCACCGAAGTAGTCAAGGCCAAAGACGGACAGGTTAGGAGAGCGACGGTGAAGACCAAGAACGGTACCCTAGAACGTCCAGTAACAAAGTTAGCAAAGTTGGATGTATTACCGAGGAATTACCTTGCGGGGCCACAGGATGACGTGCCCGAAGATATAGTGGACGACTCTACGCTGAACCTGGATAGTGAAGTAGATTGAAGCTCTGTTGATCGTGAGTTTGATAGATGGCAGCAGCACGTGGTTAGTGGAGCATCGCGATGATCCACGGTGGGGAAAATGTTGCAAAACAGAGCAACGGCATGACAGCTGCCGTCAACGCACGATTGTCACCGAAACGGTAAAGTCGAAAACGATCTAAACGGTACATGGTATATAAACGGCGCGACCATTGAATTTGTCGGTTATTAGAGAATAAAGAGACACGAAAGTTTTAGCTCACTCGAGCTAGTGTTCTTAAAATCAAGTGTTACCTTTTTTCTTCTGTTGAAAATAGCTTTTCAACAGTGACTTTAAAGAGAATGAGACGATGCAAAATGAGGTTTAGAAGGTGCTTAAAGTGACTTTAAAGAGAATGAGACGATGCAAAATGAGGTTTAGAAGGTGCTTAAGGTGACTTTAAAGAGAATGAGACGATGCAAAATGAGGTTTAGAAGGTGCTTAAAGTGACTTTAAAGAGAATGAGACGATGCAAAATGGTGTTTAGAAGGTGCTTAAAGTGACTTTAAAGAGAATGAGACGATGCAAAATGGTGTTTAGAAGGTGCTTAAAGTGACTTTAAAGAGAATGAGACGATGCAAAATGGTGTTTCGAAGGTGCTTAAAGTGACTTTAAAGAGAATGAGACGATGCAAAATGGTGTTTAGAAGGTGCTTAAGGTGACTTTAAAGAGAATGAGACGATGCAAAATGAGGTTTAGAAGGTGCTTAAAGTGACTTTAAAGAGAATGAGACGATGCAAAATGGTGTTTAGAAGGTGCTTAAGGTGACTTTAAAGAGAATGAGACGATGCAAAATGGTGTTTAGAAGGTGCTTAAAGTGACTTTAAAGAGAATGAGACGATGCAAAATGGTGTTTAGAAGGTGCTTAAAGTGACTTTAAAGAGAATGAGACGATGCAAAATGAGGTTTAGAAGGTGCTTAAAGTGACTTTAAAGAGAATGAGACGATGCAAAATGGTGTTTAGAAGGTGCTTAAAGTGACTTTAAAGAGAATGAGACGATGCAAAATGGTGTTTAGAAGGTGCTTAAGGTGACTTTAAAGAGAATGAGACGATGCAAAATGGTGTTTAGAAGGTGCTTAAAGTGACTTTAAAGAGAATGAGACGATGCAAAATGAGGTTTAGAAGGTGCTTAAAGTGACTTTAAAGAGAATGAGACGATGCAAAATGAGGTTTAGAAGGTGCTTAAAGTGACTTTAAAGAGAATGAGACGATGCAAAATGGTGTTTCGAAGGTGCTTAAGGTGACTTTAAAGAGAATGAGACGATGCAAAATGAGGTTTAGAAGGTGCTTAAAGTGACTTTAAAGAGAATGAGACGATGCAAAATGAGGTTTAGAAGGTGCTTAAAGTGACTTTAAAGAGAATGAGACGATGCAAAATGGTGTTTAGAAGGTGCTTAAGGTGACTTTAAAGAGAATGAGACGATGCAAAATGAGGTTTAGAAGGTGCTTAAAGTGACTTTAAAGAGAATGAGACGATGCAAAATGGTGTTTAGAAGGTGCTTAAAGTGACTTTAAAGAGAATGAGACGATGCAAAATGGTGTTTAGAAGGTGCTTAAGGTGACTTTAAAGAGAATGAGACGATGCAAAATGAGGTTTAGAAGGTGCTTAAAGTGACTTTAAAGAGAATGAGACGATGCAAAATGAGGTTTAGAAGGTGCTTAAAGTGACTTTAAAGAGAATGAGACGATGCAAAATGGTGTTTAGAAGGTGCTTAAGGTGACTTTAAAGAGAATGAGACGATGCAAAATGAGGTTTAGAAGGTGCTTAAAGTGACTTTAAAGAGAATGAGACGATGCAAAATGGTGTTTAGAAGGTGCTTAAGGTGACTTTAAAGAGAATGAGACGATGCAAAATGAGGTTTAGAAGGTGCTTAAAGTGACTTTAAAGAGAATGAGACGATGCAAAATGGTGTTTAGAAGGTGCTTAAAGTGACTTTAAAGAGAATGAGACGATGCAAAATGGTGTTTAGAAGGTGCTTAAGGTGACTTTAAAGAGAATGAGACGATGCAAAATGAGGTTTAGAAGGTGCTTAAGGTGACTTTAAAGAGAATGAGACGATGCAAAATGAGGTTTAGAAGGTGCTTAAAGTGACTTTAAAGAGAATGAGACGATGCAAAATGGTGTTTAGAAGGTGCTTAAAGTGACTTTATAGAGAATGAGACGATGCAAAATGGTGTTTAGAAGGTGCTTAAGGTGACTTTAAAGAGAATGAGACGATGCAAAATGGTGTTTAGAAGGTGCTTAAAGTGACTTTAAAGAGAATGAGACGATGCAAAATGGTGTTTAGAAGGTGCTTAAGGTGACTTTAAAGAGAATGAGACGATGCAAAATGAGGTTTAGAAGGTGCTTAAGGTGACTTTAAAGAGAATGAGACGATGCAAAATGGTGTTTAGAAGGTGCTTAAAGTGACTTTAAAGAGAATGAGACGATGCAAAATGGTGTTTAGAAGGTGCTTAAGGTGACTTTAAAGAGAATGAGACGATGCAAAATGGTGTTTAGAAGGTGCTTAAAGTGACTTTAAAGAGAATGAGACGATGCAAAATGAGGTTTAGAAGGTGCTTAAGGTGACTTTAAAGAGAATGAGACGATGCAAAATGAGGTTTAGAAGGTGCTTAAGGTGACTTTAAATAGAATGAGACGATGCAAAATGGTGTTTAGAAGGTGCTTAAAGTGACTTTAAAGAGAATGAGACGATGCAAAATGGTGTTTAGAAGGTGCTTAAAGTGACTTTAAAGAGAATGAGACGATGCAAAATGAGGTTTAGAAGGTGCTTAAAGTGACTTTAAAGAGAATGAGACGATGCAAAATGAGGTTTAGAAGGTGCTTAAAGTGACTTTAAAGAGAATGAGACGATGCAAAATGGTGTTTAGAAGGTGCTTAAGGTGACTTTAAAGAGAATGAGACGATGCAAAATGAGGTTTAGAAGGTGCTTAAGGTGACTTTAAAGAGAATGAGACGATGCAAAATGGTGTTTAGAAGGTGCTTAAAGTGACTTTAAAGAGAATGAGACGATGCAAAATGAGGTTTAGAAGGTGCTTAAAGTGACTTTAAAGAGAATGAGACGATGCAAAATGAGGTTTAGAAGGTGCTTAAAGTGACTTTAAAGAGAATGAGACGATGCAAAATGAGGTTTAGAAGGTGCTTAAAGTGACTTTAAAGAGAATGAGACGATGCAAAATGGTGTTTAGAAGGTGCTTAAGGTGACTTTAAAGAGAATGAGACGATGCAAAATGAGGTTTAGAAGGTGCTTAAAGTGACTTTAAAGAGAATGAGACGATGCAAAATGAGGTTTAGAAGGTGCTTAAAGCGACTTTAAAGAGAATGAGACGATGCAAAATGGTGTTTAGAAGGTGCTTAAGGTGACTTTAAAGAGAATGAGACGATGCAAAATGGTGTTTAGAAGGTGCTTAAGGTGACTTTAAAGAGAATGAGACGATGCAAAATGGTGTTTAGAAGGTGCTTAAGGTGACTTTAAAGAGAATGAGACGATGCAAAATGAGGTTTAGAAGGTGCTTAAAGTGACTTTAAAGAGAATGAGACGATGCAAAATGAGGTTTAGAAGGTGCTTAAAGTGACTTTAAAGAGAATGAGACGATGCAAAATGGTGTTTCGAAGGTGCTTAAAGTGACTTTAAAGAGAATGAGACGATGCAAAATGGTGTTTAGAAGGTGCTTAAGGTGACTTTAAAGAGAATGAGACGATGCAAAATGAGGCTTAGAAGGTGCTTAAAGTGACTTTAAAGAGAATGAGACGATGCAAAATGAGGTTTAGAAGGTGCTTAAAGTGACTTTAAAGAGAATGAGACGATGCAAAATGGTGTTTAGAAGGTGCTTAAAGTGACTTTAAAGAGAATGAGACGATGCAAAATGAGGTTTAGAAGGTGCTTAAAGTGACTTTAAAGAGAATGAGACGATGCAAAATGGTGTTTAGAAGCTGCTTAAGGTGACTTTAAAGAGAATGAGACGATGCAAAATGAGGTTTAGAAGGTGCTTAAGGTGACTTTAAAGAGAATGAGACGATGCAAAATGGTGTTTAGAAGGTGCTTAAAGTGACTTTAAAGAGAATGAGACGATGCAAAATGGTGTTTAGAAGGTGCTTAAAGTGACTTTAAAGAGAATGAGACGATGCAAAATGGTGTTTAGAAGGTGCTTAAAGTGACTTTAAAGAGAATGAGACGATGCAAAATGGTGTTTAGAAGGTGCTTAAAGTGACTTTAAAGAGAATGAGACGATGCAAAATGAGGTTTAGAAGGTGCTTAAAGTGACTTTAAAGAGAATGAGACGATGCAAAATGGTGTTTAGAAGGTGCTTAAGGTGACTTTAAAGAGAATGAGACGATGCAAAATGAGGTTTAGAAGGTGCTTAAAGTGACTTTAAAGAGAATGAGACGATGCAAAATGAGGTTTAGAAGGTGCTTAAAGTGACTTTAAAGAGAATGAGACGATGCAAAATGGTGTTTAGAAGGTGCTTAAAGTGACTTTAAAGAGAATGAGACGATGCAAAATGAGGTTTAGAAGGTGCTTAAAGTGACTTTAAAGAGAATGAGACGATGCAAAATGGTGTTTAGAAGGTGCTTAAGGTGACTTTAAAGAGAACGAGACGATGCAAAATGAGGTTTAGAAGGTGCTTAAAGTGACTTTAAAGAGAATGAGACGATGCAAAATGAGGTTTAGAAGGTGCTTAAAGTGACTTTAAAGAGAATGAGACGATGCAAAATGAGGTTTAGAAGGTGCTTAAAGTGACTTTAAAGAGAATGAGACGATGCAAAATGGTGTTTAGAAGGTGCTTAAAGTGACTTTAAAGAGAATGAGACGATGCAAAATGGTGTTTAGAAGGTGCTTAAAGTGACTTTAAAGAGAATGAGACGATGCAAAATGGTGTTTAGAAGGTGCTTAAAGTGACTTTAAAGAGAATGAGACGATGCAAAATGGTGTTTAGAAGGTGCTTAAAGTGACTTTAAAGGGAATGAGACGATGCAAAATGGTGTTTAGAAGGTGCTTAAGGTGACTTTAAAGAGAATGAGACGATGCAAAATGAGGTTTAGAAGGTGCTTAAAGTGACTTTAAAGAGAATGAGACGATGCAAAATGGTGTTTAGAAGGTGCTTAAAGTGACTTTAAAGAGAATGAGACGATGCAAAATGGTGTTTAGAAGGTGCTTAAAGTGACTTTAAAGAGAATGAGACGATGCAAAATGGTGTTTAGAAGGTGCTTAAAGTGACTTTAAAGAGAATGAGACGATGCAAAATGGTGTTTAGAAGGTGGTTAAAGTGACTTTAAAGAGAATGAGACGATGCAAAATGAGGTTTAGAAGGTGCTTAAAGTGACTTTAAAGAGAATGAGACGATGCAAAATGGTGTTTAGAAGGTGCTTAAAGTGACTTTAAAGGGAATGAGACGATGCAAAATGGTGTTTAGAAGGTGCTTAAAGTGATTTTAAAGAGAATGAGACGATGCAAAATGAGGTTTAGAAGGTGCTTAAAGTGACTTTAAAGAGAATGAGACGATGCAAAATGGTGTTTAGAAGGTGCTTAAGGTGACTTTAAAGAGAATGAGACGATGCAAAATGAGGTTTAGAAGGTGCTTAAGGTGACTTTAAAGAGAATGAGACGATGCAAAATGGTGTTTAGAAGGTGCTTAAAGTGACTTTAAAGAGAATGAGACGATGCAAAATGGTGTTTAGAAGGTGCTTAAAGTGACTTTAAAGAGAATGAGACGATGCAAAATGAGGTTTAGAAGGTGCTTAAAGTGACTTTAAAGAGAATGAGACGATGCAAAATGGTGTTTAGAAGGTGCTTAAGGTGACTTTAAAGAGAATGAGACGATGCAAAATGAGGTTTAGAAGGTGCTTAAAGTGACTTTAAAGAGAATGAGACGATGCAAAATGGTGTTTAGAAGGTGCTTAAGGTGACTTTAAAGAGAATGAGACGATGCAAAATAGTGTTTAGAAGGTGCTTAAAGTGACTTTAAAGAGAATGAGACGATGCAAAATGAGGTTTAGAAGGTGCTTAAAGTGACTTTAAGGAGAATGAGACGATGCAAAATGAGGTTTAGAAGGTGCTTAAAGTGACTTTAAAGAGAATGAGACGATGCAAAAATGGTGTTTAGAAGGTGCTTAAGGTGACTTTAAAGAGAATGAGACGATGCAAAATGGTGTTTAGAAGGTGCTTAAGGTGACTTTAAAGAGAATGAGACGATGCAAAATGGTGTTTAGAAGGTGCTTAAAGTGACTTTAAAGAGAATGAGACGATGCAAAAATGAGGTTTAGAAGGTGCTTAAAGTGACTTTAAAGAGAATGAGACGATGCAAAATGAGGTTTAGAAGGTGCTTAAAGTGACTTTAAAGAGAATGAGACGATGCACAATGGTGTTTAGAAGGTGCTTAAAGTGACTTTAAAGAGAATGAGACGATGCAAAATGGTGTTTAGAAGGTGCTTAAAGTGACTTTAAAGAGAATGAGACGATGCAAAATGAGGTTTAGAAGGTGCTTAAAGTGACTTTAAAGAGAATGAGACGATGCAAAATGAGGTTTAGAAGGTGCTTAAAGTGACTTAAAGAGAATGAGACGATGCAAATGGTGTTTAGAAGGTGCTTAAGGTGACTTTAAGAGAATGAGACGATGCAAAATGGTGTTTAGAAGGTGCTTAAAGTGACTTTAAAGAGAATGAGACGATGCAAAATTAGGTTTAGAAGGTGCTTAAAGTGACTTTAAAGAGAATGAGACGATGCAAAATGGTGTTTAGAAGGTGCTTAAAGTGACTTTAAAGAGAATGAGACGATGCAAAATGGTGTTTAGAAGGTGCTTAAGGTGACTTTAAAGAGAATGAGACGATGCAAAATGGTGTTTAGAAGGTGCTTAAAGTGACTTTAAGGAGAATGAGACTATGCAAAATGGTGTTTAGAAGGTGCTTAAGGTGACTTTAAAGAGAATGAGACGATGCAAAATGAGGTTTAGAAGGTGCTTAAAGTGACTTTAAAGAGAATGAGACGATGCAAAATGGTGTTTAGAAGGTGCTTAAGGTGACTTTAAAGAGAATGAGACGATGCAAAATGAGGTTTAGAAGGTGCTTAAAGTGACTTTAAAGAGAATGAGACGATGCAAAATGGTGTTTAGAAGGTGCTTAAGGTGACTTTAAAGAGAATGAGACGATGCAAAATGGTGTTTAGAAGGTGCTTAAAGTGACTTTAAAGAGAATGAGACGATGCAAAATGGTGTTTAGAAGGTGCTTAAGGTGACTTTAAAGAGAATGAGACGATGCAAAATGAGGTTTAGAAGGTGCTTAAAGTGACTTTAAAGAGAATGAGACGATGCAAAATGGTGTTTAGAAGGTGCTTAAAGTGACTTTAAAGAGAATGAGACGATGCAAAATGAGGTTTAGAAGTGCTTAAGGTGACTTTAAAGAGAATGAGACGATGCAAAATGAGGTTTAGAAGGTGCTTAAAGTGACTTTAAAGAGAATGAGACGATGCAAAATGGTGTTTAGAAGGTGCTTAAGGTGACTTTAAAGAGAATGAGACGATGCAAAATGGTGTTTAGAAGGTGCTTAAGGTGACTTTAAAGAGAATGAGACGATGCAAAATGAGGTTTAGAAGGTGCTTAAAGTGACTTTAAAGAGAATGAGACGATGCAAAATGAGGTTTAGAAGGTGCTTAAGGTGACTTTAAAGAGAATGAGACGATGCAAAATGGTGTTTAGAAGGTGCTTAAAGTGACTTTAAAGAGAATGAGACGATGCAAAATTGAGGTTTAGAAGGTGCTTAAAGTGACTTTAAAGAGAATGAGACGATGCAAAATGAGGTTTAGAAGGTGCTTAAAGTGACTTTAAAGAGAATGAGACGATGCAAAATGGTGTTTAGAAGGTGCTTAAAGTGACTTTAAAGAGAATGAGACGATGCAAAATGGTGTTTAGAGGGTGCTTAAAGTGACTTTAAAGAGAATGAGACGATGCAAAATGGTGTTTAGAAGGTGCTTAAGGTGACTTTAAAGAGAATGAGACGATGCAAAATGAGGTTTAGAAGGTGCTTAAAGTGACTTTAAAGAGAATGAGACGATGCAAAATGGTGTTTAGAAGGTGCTTAAAGTGACTTTAAAGAGAATGAGACGATGCAAAATGAGGTTTAGAAGGTGCTTAAGGTGACTTTAAAGAGAATGAGACGATGCAAAATGAGGTTTAGAAGGTGCTTAAGGTGACTTTAAAGAGAATGAGACGATGCAAAATGAGGTTTAGAAGGTGCTTAAAGTGACTTTAAAGAGAATGAGACGATGCAAAATGAGGTTTAGAAGGTGCTTAAAGTGGCTTTAAAGAGAATGAGACGATGCAAAATGGTGTTTAGAAGGTGCTTAAGGTGACTTTAAAGAGAATGAGACGATGCAAAATGAGGTTTAGAAGGTGCTTAAAGTGACTTTAAAGAGAATGAGACGATGCAAAATGAGGTTTAGAAGGTGCTTAAAGTGACTTTAAAGAGAATGAGACGATGCAAAATGGTGTTTAGAAGGTGCTTAAAGTGACTTTAAAGAGAATGAGACGATGCAAAATGGTGTTTAGAAGGTGCTTAAAGTGACTTTAAAGAGAATGAGACGATGCAAAATGAGGTTTAGAAGGTGCTTAAAGTGACTTTAAAGAGAATGAGACGATGCAAAATGGTGTTAAGGAGGTGCTTAAAGTGACTTTAAAGAGAATGAGACGATGCAAAATGGTGTTTAGAAGGTGCTTAAAGTGACTTTAAAGAGAATGAGACGATGCAAAATGGTGTTTAGAAGGTGCTTAAAGTGGCTTTAAAGAGAATGAGACGATGCAAAATGGTGTTTAGAAGGTGCTTAAGGTGACTTTAAAGAGAATGAGACGATGCAAAATGAGGTTTAGAAGGTGCTTAAAGTGACTTTAAAGAGAATGAGACGATGCAAAATGGTGTTTAGAAGGTGCTTAAAGTGACTTTAAAGAGAATGAGACGATGCAAAATGAGGTTTAGAAGGTGCTTAAAGTGACTTTAAAGAGAATGAGACGATGCAAAATGGTGTTTAGAAGGTGCTTAAAGTGACTTTAAAGAGAATGAGACGATGCAAAATGAGGTTTAGAAGGTGCTTAAAGTGACTTTAAAGAGAATGAGACGATGCAAAATGGTGTTTAGAAGGTGCTTAAGGTGACTTTAAAGAGAATGAGATGATGCAAAATGAGGTTTAGAAGGTGCTTAAAGTGACTTTAAAGAGAATGAGACGATGCAAAATGGTGTTTAGAAGGTGCTTAAGGTGACTTTAAAGAGAATGAGACGATGCAAAATGAGGTTTAGAAGGTGCTTAAGGTGACTTTAAAGAGAATGAGACGATGCAAAATGGTGTTTAGAAGGTGCTTAAAGTGACTTTAAAGAGAATGAGACGATGCAAAATGGTGTTTAGAAGGTGCTTAAGGTGACTTTAAAGAGAATGAGACGATGCAAAATGGTGTTTAGAAGGTGCTTAAGGTGACTTTAAAGAGAATGAGACGATGCAAAATGAGGTTTAGAAGGTGCTTAAAGTGACTTTAAAGAGAATGAGACGATGCAAAATGAGGTTTAGAAGGTGCTTAAAGTGACTTTAAAGAGAATGAGACGATGCAAAATGGTGTTTAGAAGGTGCTTAAGGTGACTTTAAAGAGAATGAGACGATGCAAAATGAGGTTTAGAAGGTGCTTAAAGTGACTTTAAAGAGAATGAGACGATGCAAAATGGTGTTTAGAAGGTGCTTAAGGTGACTTTAAAGAGAATGAGACGATGCAAAATGAGGTTTAGAAGGTGCTTAAAGTGACTTTAAAGAGAATGAGACGATGCAAAATGGTGTTTAGAAGGTGCTTAAGGTGACTTTAAAGAGAATGAGACGATGCAAAATGAGGTTTAGAAGGTGCTTAAGGTGACTTTAAAGAGAATGAGACGATGCAAAATGAGGTTTAGAAGGTCCTTAAGGTGACTTTAAAGAGAATGAGACGATGCAAAATGAGGTTTAGAAGGTGCTTAAAGTGACTTTAAGAGAATGAGACGATGCAAAATGAGGTTTAGAAGGTGCTTAAAGTGGCTTTAAAGAGAATGAGACGATGCAAAATGGTGTTTAGAAGGTGCTTAAGGTGACTTTAAAGAGAATGAGACGATGCAAAATGAGGTTTAGAAGGTGCTTAAGGTGACTTTAAAGAGAATGAGACGATGCAAAATGAGGTTTAGAAGGTGCTTAAAGTGACTTTAAAGAGAATGAGACGATGCAAAATGGTGTTTAGAAGGTGCTTAAAGTGACTTTAAAGAGAATGAGACGATGCAAAATGGTGTTTAGAAGGTGCTTAAAGTGACTTTAAAGAGAATGAGACGATGCAAAATGAGGTTTAGAAGGTGCTTAAAGTGACTTTAAAGAGAATGAGACGATGCAAAATGGTGTTTAGAAGGTGCTTAAAGTGACTTTAAAGAGAATGAGACGATGCAAAATGGTGTTTAGAAGGTGCTTAAAGTGACTTTAAAGAGAATGAGACGATGCAAAATGGTGTTTAGAAGGTGCTTAAGGTGACTTTAAAGAGAATGAGACGATGCAAAATGAGGTTTAGAAGGTGCTTAAAGTGACTTTAAAGAGAATGAGACGATGCAAAATGGTGTTTAGAAGGTGCTTAAAGTGACTTTAAAGAGAATGAGACGATGCAAAATGAGGTTTAGAAGGTGCTTAAAGTGACTTTAAAGAGAATGAGACGATGCAAAATGGTGTTTAGAAGGTGCTTAAAGTGACTTTAAAGAGAATGAGACGATGCAAAATGAGGTTTAGAAGGTGCTTAAAGTGACTTTAAAGAGAATGAGACGATGCAAAATGGTGTTTAGAAGGTGCTTAAGGTGACTTTAAAGAGAATGAGACGATGCAAAATGAGGTTTAGAAGGTGCTTAAAGTGACTTTAAAGAGAATGAGACGATGCAAAATGGTGTTTAGAAGGTGCTTAAGGTGACTTTAAAGAGAATGAGACGATGCAAAATGAGGTTTAGAAGGTGCTTAAAGTGACTTTAAAGAGAATGAGACGATGCAAAATGGTGTTTAGAAGGTGCTTAAGGTGACTTTAAAGAGAATGAGACGATGCAAAATGAGGTTTAGAAGGTGCTTAAAGTGACTTTAAAGAGAATGAGACGATGCAAAATGAGGTTTAGAAGGTGCTTAAAGTGACTTTAAAGAGAATGAGACGATGCAAAATGGTGTTTAGAAGGTGCTTAAAGTGACTTTAAAGAGAATGAGACGATGCAAAATGGTGTTTAGAAGGTGCTTAAAGTGACTTTAAAGAGAATGAGACGATGCAAAATGAGGTTTAGAAGGTGCTTAAAGTGACTTTAAAGAGAATGAGACGATGCAAAATGGTGTTTAGAAGGTGCTTAAAGTGACTTTAAAGAGAATGAGACGATGCAAAATGGTGTTTAGAAGGTGCTTAAGGTGACTTTAAAGAGAATGAGACGATGCAAAATGAGGTTTAGAAGGTGCTTAAAGTGACTTTAAAGAGAATGAGACGATGCAAAATGGTGTTTAGAAGGTGCTTAAAGTGACTTTAAAGAGAATGAGACGATGCAAAATGAGGTTTAGAAGGTGCTTAAAGTGACTTTAAAGAGAATGAGACGATGCAAAATGGTGTTTAGAAGGTGCTTAAGGTGACTTTAAGAGAATGAGACGATGCAAAATGGTGTTTAGAAGGTGCTTAAAGTGACTTTAAAGAGAATGAGACGATGCAAAATGGTGTTTAGAAGGTGCTTAAGGTGACTTTAAAGAGAATGAGACGATGCAAAATGAGGTTTAGAAGGTGCTTAAAGTGACTTTAAAGAGAATGAGACGATGCAAAATGGTGTTTAGAAGGTGCTTAAAGTGACTTTAAAGAGAATGAGACGATGCAAAATGAGGTTTAGAAGGTGCTTAAAGTGACTTTAAAGAGAATGAGACGATGCAAAATGGTGTTTAGAAGGTGCTTAAAGTGACTTTAAAGAGAATGAGACGATGCAAAATGAGGTTTAGAAGGTGCTTAAAGTGACTTTAAAGAGAATGAGACGATGCAAAATGGTGTTTAGAAGGTGCTTAAAGTGACTTTAAAGAGAATGAGACGATGCAAAATGGTGTTTAGAAGGTGCTTAAGGTGACTTTAAAGAGAATGAGACGATGCAAAATGAGGTTTAGAAGGTGCTTAAAGTGACTTTAAGAGAATGAGACGATGCAAAATGGTGTTAAGAAGGTGCTTAAAGTAACTTTAAAGAGAATGAGACGATGCAAAATGAGGTTTGGAAGGTGCTTAAGGTGACTTTAAAGAGAATGAGAAGATGCAAAATGGTGTTTAGAAGGTGCTTAAGGTGACTTTAAAGAGAATGAGACGATGCAAAATGGTGTTTAGAAGGTGCTTTAAAGTCACTTTAAAGAGAATGAGACGATGCAAAATGGTGTTTAGAAGGTGCTTAAGGTGACTTTAAAGAGAATGAGACGATGCAAAATGAGGTTTAGAAGGTGCTTAAGGTGACTTTAAAGAGAATGAGACGATGCAAAATGAGGTTTAGAAGGTGCTTAAGTCACTTTAAGAGAATGAGACGATGCAAAATGAGGTTTAGAAGGTGCTTAAAGTGACTTTAAAGAGAATGAGACGATGCAAAATGGTGTTTAGAAGGTGCTTAAGGTGACTTTAAAGAGAATGAGACGATGCAAAATGAGGTTTAGAAGGTGCTTAAAGTGACTTTAAAGAGAATGAGACGATGCAAAATGAGGTTTAGAAGGTGCTTAAAGTGACTTTAAAGAGAATGAGACGATGCAAAATGGTGTTTAGAAGGTGCTTAAGGTGAATTTAAAGAGAATGAGACGATGCAAAATGAGGTTTAGAAGGTGCTTAAAGTGACTTTAAAGAGAATGAGACGATGCAAAATGAGGTTTAGAAGGTGCTTAAAGTGACTTTAAAGAGAATGAGACGATGCAAAATGGTGTTTAGAAGGTGCTTAAGGTGACTTTAAAGAGAATGAGACGATGCAAAATGAGGTTTAGAAGGTGCTTAAAGTGACTTTAAAGAGAATGAGACGATGCAAAATGGTGTTTAGAAGGTGCTTAAGGTGACTTTAAAGAGAATGAGACGATGCAAAATGAGGTTTAGAAGGTGCTTAAAGTGACTTTAAAGAGAATGAGACGATGCAAAATGGTGTTTAGAAGGTGCTTAAAGTGACTTTAAAGAGAATGAGACGATGCAAAATGGTGTTTAGAAGGTGCTTGAAGTGACTTTAAAGAGAATGAGACGATGCAAAATGAGGTTTAGAAGGTGCTTAAAGTGACTTTAAAGAGAATGAGACGATGCAAAATGGTGTTTAGAAGGTGCTTAAAGTGACTTTAAAGAGAATGAGACGATGCAAAATGGTGTTTAGAAGGTGCTTAAAGTGACTTTAAAGAGAATGAGACGATGCAAAATGGTGTTTAGAAGGTGCTTAAAGTGACTTTAAAGAGAATGAGACGATGCAAAATGGTGTTTAGAAGGTGCTTAAGGTGACTTTAAAGAGAATGAGACGATGCAAAATGAGGTTTAGAAGGTGCTTAAAGTGACTTTAAAGAGAATGAGACGATGCAAAATGGTGTTTAGAAGGTGCTTAAAGTGACTTTAAAGAGAATGAGACGATGCAAAATGAGGTTTAGAAGGTGCTTAAAGTGACTTTAAAGAGAATGAGACGATGCAAAATGGTGTTTAGAAGGTGCTTAAAGTGACTTTAAAGAGAATGAGACGATGCAAAATGAGGTTTAGAAGGTGCTTAAAGTGACTTTAAAGAGAATGAGACGATGCAAAATGGTGTTTAGAAGGTGCTTAAGGTGACTTTAAAGAGAATGAGACGATGCAAAATGAGGTTTAGAAGGTGCTTAAAGTGACTTTAAAGAGAATGAGACGATGCAAAATGGTGTTTAGAAGGTGCTTAAGGTGACTTTAAAGAGAATGAGACGATGCAAAATGAGGTTTAGAAGGTGCTTAAAGTGACTTTAAAGAGAATGAGACGATGCAAAATGGTGTTTAGAAGGTGCTTAAAGTGACTTTAAAGAGAATGAGACGATGCAAAATGGTGTTTAGAAGGTGCTTAAAGTGACTTTAAAGAGAATGAGACGATGCAAAATGGTGTTTAGAAGGTGCTTAAGGTGACTTTAAAGAGAATGAGACGATGCAAAATGGTGTTTAGAAGGTGCTTAAAGTGACTTTAAAGAGAATGAGACGATGCAAAATGGTGTTTAGAAGGTGCTTAAAGTGACTTTAAAGAGAATGAGACGATGCAAAATGAGGTTTAGAAGGTGCTTAAAGTGACTTTAAAGAGAATGAGACGATGCAAAATGGTGTTTAGAAGGTGCTTAAAGTGACTTTAAAGAGAATGAGACGATGCAAAATGGTGTTTAGAAGGTGCTTAAGGTGACTTTTAAGAGAATGAGACGATGCAAAATGAGGTTTAGAAGGTGCTTAAAGTGACTTTAAAGAGAATGAGACGATGCAAAATGGTGTTTAGAAGGTGCTTAAAGTGACTTTAAAGAGAATGAGACGATGCAAAATGAGGTTTAGAAGGTGCTTAAAGCGACTTTAAAGAGAATGAGACGATGCAAAATGGTGTTTAGAAGGTGCTTAAGGTGACTTTAAAGAGAATGAGACGATGCAAAATGAGGTTTAGAAGGTGCTTAAAGTGACTTTAAAGAGAATGAGACGATGCAAAATGGTGTTTAGAAGGTGCTTAAGGTGACTTTAAAGAGAATGAGACGATGCAAAATGAGGTTTAGAAGGTGCTTAAGGTGACTTTAAAGAGAATGAGACGATGCAAAATGAGGTTTAGAAGGTGCTTAAAGTGACTTTAAAGAGAATGAGACGATGCAAAATGAGGTTTAGAAGGTGCTTAAAGTGACTTTAAAGAGAATGAGACGATGCAAAATGAGGTTTAGAAGGTGCTTAAAGTGACTTTAAAGAGAATGAGACGATGCAAAATGGTGTTTAGAAGGTGCTTAAAGTGACTTTAAAGAGAATAAGACGATGCAAAATGGTGTTTAGAAGGTGCTTAAGGTGACTTTAAAGAGAATGAGACGATGCAAAATGAGGTTTAGAAGGTGCTTAAAGTGACTTTAAAGAGAATGAGACGATGCAAAATGGTGTTTAGAAGGTGCTTGAGGTGACTTTAAAGAGAATGAGACGATGCAAAATGAGGTTTAGAAGGTGCTTAAAGTGACTTTAAAGAGAATGAGACGATGCAAAATGGTGTTTAGAAGGTGCTTAAAGTGACTTTAAAGAGAATGAGACGATGCAAAATGGTGTTTAGAAGGTGCTTAAGGTGACTTTAAAGAGAATGAGACGATGCAAAATGAGGTTTAGAAGGTGCTTAAAGTGACTTTAAAGAGAATGAGACGATGCAAAATGGTGTTTAGAAGGTGCTTAAAGTGACTTTAAAGAGAATGAGACGATGCAAAATGAGGTTTAGAAGGTGCTTAAAGTGACTTTAAAGAGAATGAGACGATGCAAAATGGTGTTTAGAAGGTGCTTAAAGTGACTTTAAAGAGAATGAGACGATGCAAAATGAGGTTTAGAAGGTGCTTAAAGTGACTTTAAAGAGAATGAGACGATGCAAAATGGTGTTTAGAAGGTGCTTAAGGTGACTTTAAAGAGAATGAGACGATGCAAAATGAGGTTAGAAGGTGCTTAAAGTGACTTTAAAGAGAATGAGACGATGCAAAATGGTGTGTTTAGAAGGTGCTTAAAGTGACTTTAAAGAGAATGAGACGATGCAAAATGAGGTTTAGAAGGTGCTTAAAGTGACTTTAAAGAGAATGAGACGATGCAAAATGAGGTTTAGAAGGTGCTTAAAGCGACTTTAAAGAGAATGAGACGATGCAAAATGGTGTTTAGAAGGTGCTTAAGGTGACTTTAAAGAGAATGAGACGATGCAAAATGAGGTTTAGAAGGTGCTTAAAGTGACTTTAAAGAGAATGAGACGATGCAAAATGGTGTTTAGAAGGTGCTTAAGGTGACTTTAAAGAGAATGAGACGATGCAAAATGAGGTTTAGAAGGTGCTTAAAGTGACTTTAAAGAGAATGAGACGATGCAAAATGGTGTTTAGAAGGTGCTTAAAGTGACTTTAAAGAGAATGAGACGATGCAAAATGAGGTTTAGAAGGTGCTTAAAGTGACTTTAAAGAGAATGAGACGATGCAAAATGGTGTTTAGAAGGTGCTTAAAGTGACTTTAAAGAGAATGAGACGATGCAAAATGGTGTTTAGAAGGTGCTTAAAGTGACTTTAAAGAGAATGAGACGATGCAAAATGGTGTTTAGAAGGTGCTTAAAGTGACTTTAAAGAGAATGAGACGATGCAAAATGAGGTTTAGAAGGTGCTTAAAGTGACTTTAAAGAGAATGAGACGATGCAAAATGGTGTTTAGAAGGTGCTTAAAGTGACTTTAAAGAGAATGAGACGATGCAAAATGAGGTTTAGAAGGTGCTTAAAGTGACTTTAAAGAGAATGAGACGATGCAAAATGGTGTTTAGAAGGTGCTTAAAGTGACTTTAAAGAGAATGAGACGATGCAAAATGAGGTTTAGAAGGTGCTTAAAGTGACTTTAAAGAGAATGAGACGATGCAAAATGGTGTTTAGAAGGTGCTTAAGGTGACTTTAAAGAGAATGAGACGATGCAAAATGGTGTTTAGAAGGTGCTTAAGGTGACTTTAAAGAGAATGAGACGATGCAAAATGAGGTTTAGAAGGTGCTTAAAGTGACTTTAAGAGATGACGATGCAAAATGGTGTTTAGAAGGTGCTTAAAGTGACTTTAAAGAGAATGAGACGATGCAAAATGGTGTTTAGAAGGTGCTTAAAGTGACTTTAAAGAGAATGAGACGATGCAAAATGGTGTTTAGAAGGTGCTTAAAGTGACAAAGAGAATGAGACGATGCAAAATGGTGTTTAGAAGGTGCTTAAAGTGACTTTAAAGAGAATGAGACGATGCAAAATGGTGTTTAGAAGGTGCTTAAAGTGACTTTAAAGAGAATGAGACGATGCAAAATGGTGTTTAGAAGGTGCTTAAAGTGACTTTAAAGAGAATGAGACGATGCAAAATGGTGTTTAGAAGGTGCTTAAAGTGACTTTAAAGAGAATGAGACGATGCAAAATGGTGTTTAGAAGGTGCTTAAGGTGACTTTAAAGAGAATGAGACGATGCAAAATGAGGTTTAGAAGGTGCTTAAAGTGACTTTAAAGAGAATGAGACGGAGACGATGCAAAATGGTGTTTAGAAGGTGCTTAAAGTGACTTTAAAGAGAATGAGACGATGCAAAATGAGGTTTAGAAGGTGCTTAAAGTGACTTTAAAGAGAATGAGACGATGCAAAATGGTGTTTAGAAGGTGCTTAAGGTGACTTTAAAGAGAATGAGACGATGCAAAATGGTGTTTAGAAGGTGCTTAAAGTGACTTTAAAGAGAATGAGACGATGCAAAATGGTGTTTAGAAGGTGCTTAAGGTGACTTTAAAGAGAATGAGACGATGCAAAATGAGGTTTAGAAGGTGCTTAAAGTGACTTTAAAGAGAATGAGACGATGCAAAATGGTGTTTAGAAGGTGCTTAAAGTGACTTTAAAGAGAATGAGACGATGCAAAATGAGGTTTAGAAGGTGCTTAAAGTGACTTTAAAGAGAATGAGACGATGCAAAATGGTGTTTAGAAGGTGCTTAAAGTGACTTTAAAGAGAATGAGACGATGCAAAATGAGGTTTAGAAGGTGCTTAAAGTGACTTTAAAGAGAATGAGACGATGCAAAATGGTGTTTAGAAGGTGCTTAAAGTGACTTTAAAGAGAATGAGACGATGCAAAATGGTGTTTAGAAGGTGCTTAAGGTGACTTTAAAGAGAATGAGACGATGCAAAATGAGGTTTAGAAGGTGCTTAAAGTGACTTTAAAGAGAATGAGACGATGCAAAATGGTGTTAAGAAGGTGCTTAAAGTAACTTTAAAGAGAATGAGACGATGCAAAATGAGGTTTGGAAGGTGCTTAAGGTGACTTTAAAGAGAATGAGAAGATGCAAAATGGTGTTTAGAAGGTGCTTAAGGTGACTTTAAAGAGAATGAGACGATGCAAAATGGTGTTTAGAAGGTGCTTAAAGTGACTTTAAAGAGAATGAGACGATGCAAAATGGTGTTTAGAAGGTGCTTAAGGTGACTTTAAAGAGAATGAGACGATGCAAAATGAGGTTTAGAAGGTGCTTAAGGTGACTTTAAAGAGAATGAGACGATGCAAAATGAGGTTTAGAAGGTGCTTAAAGTGACTTTAAAGAGAATGAGACGATGCAAAATGAGGTTTAGAAGGTGCTTAAAGTGACTTTAAAGAGAATGAGACGATGCAAAATGGTGTTTAGAAGGTGCTTAAGGTGACTTTAAAGAGAATGAGACGATGCAAAATGAGGTTTAGAAGGTGCTTAAAGTGACTTTAAAGAGAATGAGACGATGCAAAATGAGGTTTAGAAGGTGCTTAAAGTGACTTTAAAGAGAATGAGACGATGCAAAATGGTGTTTAGAAGGTGCTTAAGGTGACTTTAAAGAGAATGAGACGATGCAAAATGAGGTTTAGAAGGTGCTTAAAGTGACTTTAAAGAGAATGAGACGATGCAAAATGAGGTTTAGAAGGTGCTTAAAGTGACTTTAAAGAGAATGAGACGATGCAAAATGGTGTTTAGAAGGTGCTTAAGGTGACTTTAAAGAGAATGAGACGATGCAAAATGAGGTTTAGAAGGTGCTTAAAGTGACTTTAAAGAGAATGAGACGATGCAAAATGGTGTTTAGAAGGTGCTTAAGGTGACTTTAAAGAGAATGAGACGATGCAAAATGAGGTTTAGAAGGTGCTTTAAAGTCACTTTAAAGAGAATGAGACGATGCAAAATGGTGTTTAGAAGGTGACTTTAAAAAAAATGAGGTTTAGAAGGTGCTTAAAGTGACTTTAAAGAGAATGAGACGATGCAAAATGGTGTTTAGAAGGTGCTTAAGGTGACTTTAAAGAGAATGAGACGATGCAAAATGAGGTTTAGAAGGTGCTTAAAGTGACTTTAAAGAGAATGAGACGATGCAAAATGGTGTTTAGAAGGTGCTTAAAGTGACTTTAAAGAGAATGAGACGATGCAAAATGGTGTTTAGAAGGTGCTTGAAGTGACTTTAAAGAGAATGAGACGATGCAAAATGAGGTTTAGAAGGTGCTTAAAGTGACTTTAAAGAGAATGAGACGATGCAAAATGGTGTTTAGAAGGTGCTTAAAGTGACTTTAAAGAGAATGAGACGATGCAAAATGGTGTTTAGAAGGTGCTTAAAGTGACTTTAAAGAGAATGAGACGATGCAAAATGGTGTTTAGAAGGTGCTTAAAGTGACTTTAAAGAGAATGAGACGATGCAAAATGGTGTTTAGAAGGTGCTTAAGGTGACTTTAAAGAGAATGAGACGATGCAAAATGAGGTTTAGAAGGTGCTTAAAGTGACTTTAAAGAGAATGAGACGATGCAAAATGGTGTTTAGAAGGTGCTTAAAGTGACTTTAAAGAGAATGAGACGATGCAAAATGAGGTTTAGAAGGTGCTTAAAGTGACTTTAAAGAGAATGAGACGATGCAAAATGGTGTTTAGAAGGTGCTTAAAGTGACTTTAAAGAGAATGAGACGATGCAAAATGAGGTTTAGAAGGTGCTTAAAGTGACTTTAAAGAGAATGAGACGATGCAAAATGGTGTTTAGAAGGTGCTTAAGGTGACTTTAAAGAGAATGAGGACGATGCAAAATGAGGTTTAGAAGGTGCTTAAAGTGACTTTAAAGAGAATGAGACGATGCAAAATGGTGTTTTAGAAGGTGCTTAAGGTGACTTTAAAGAGAATGAGACGATGCAAAATGAGGTTTAGAAGGTGCTTAAAGTGACTTTAAAGAGAATGAGACGATGCAAAATGGTGTTTAGAAGGTGCTTAAAGTGACTTTAAAGAGAATGAGACGATGCAAAATGGTGTTTAGAAGGTGCTTAAAGTGACTTTAAAGAGAATGAGACGATGCAAAATGGTGTTTAGAAGGTGCTTAAGGTGACTTTAAAGAGAATGAGACGATGCAAAATGGTGTTTAGAAGGTGCTTAAAGTGACTTTAAAGAGAATGAGACGATGCAAAATGGTGTTTAGAAGGTGCTTAAAGTGACTTTAAAGAGAATGAGACGATGCAAAATGAGGTTTAGAAGGTGCTTAAAGTGACTTTAAAGAGAATGAGACGATGCAAAATGGTGTTTAGAAGGTGCTTAAGGTGACTTTAAAGAGAATGAGACGATGCAAAATGGTGTTTAGAAGGTGCTTAAGGTGACTTTTAAGAGAATGAGACGATGCAAAATGAGGTTTAGAAGGTGCTTAAAGTGACTTTAAAGAGAATGAGACGATGCAAAATGGTGTTTAGAAGGTGCTTAAAGTGACTTTAAAGAGAATGAGACGATGCAAAATGAGGTTTAGAAGGTGCTTAAAGCGACTTTAAAGAGAATGAGACGATGCAAAATGGTGTTTAGAAGGTGCTTAAAGTGACTTTAAAGAGAATGAGACGATGCAAAATGAGGTTTAGAAGGTGCTTAAAGTGACTTTAAAGAGAATGAGACGATGCAAAATGGTGTTTAGAAGGTGCTTAAGGTGACTTTAAAGAGAATGAGACGATGCAAAATGAGGTTTAGAAGGTGCTTAAGGTGACTTTAAAGAGAATGAGACGATGCAAAATGAGGTTTAGAAGGTGCTTAAAGTGACTTTAAAGAGAATGAGACGATGCAAAATGAGGTTTAGAAGGTGCTTAAAGTGACTTTAAAGAGAATGAGACGATGCAAAATGAGGTTTAGAAGGTGCTTAAAGTGACTTTAAAGAGAATGAGGACGATGCAAAATGGTGTTTAGAAGGTGCTTAAGGTGACTTTAAAGAGAATGAGACGATGCAAAATGAGGTTTAGAAGGTGCTTAAAGTGACTTTAAAGAGAATGAGACGATGCAAAATGAGGTTTAGAAGGTGCTTAAAGTGACTTTAAAGAGAATGAGACGATGCAAAATGGTGTTTAGAAGGTGCTTAAGGTGACTTTAAAGAGAATGAGACGATGCAAAATGAGGTTTAGAAGGTGCTTAAAGTGACTTTAAAGAGAATGAGACGATGCAAAATGAGGTTTAGAAGGTGCTTAAAGTGACTTTAAAGAGAATGAGACGATGCAAAATGGTGTTTAGAAGGTGCTTAAGGTGACTTTAAAGAGAATGAGACGATGCAAAATGAGGTTTAGAAGGTGCTTAAAGTGACTTTAAAGAGAATGAGACGATGCAAAATGGTGTTTAGAAGGTGCTTAAGGTGACTTTAAAGAGAATGAGACGATGCAAAATGAGGTTTAGAAGGTGCTTAAAGTGACTTTAAAGAGAATGAGACGATGCAAAATGGTGTTTAGAAGGTGCTTAAGGTGACTTTAAAGAGAATGAGACGATGCAAAATGGTGTTTAGAAGGTGCTTAAAGTGACTTTAAAGAGAATGAGACGATGCAAAATGGTGTTTAGAAGGTGCTTAAGGTGACTTTAAAGAGAATGAGACGATGCAAAATGAGGTTTAGAAGGTGCTTAAAGTGACTTTAAAGAGAATGAGACGATGCAAAATGAGGTTTAGAAGGTGCTTAAAGTGACTTTAAAGAGAATGAGACGATGCAAAATGGTGTTTAGAAGGTGCTTAAAGTGACTTTAAAGAGAATGAGACGATGCAAAATGGTGTTTAGAAGGTGCTTAAAGTGACTTTAAAGAGAATGAGACGATGCAAAATGGTGTTTAGAAGGTGCTTAAGGTGACTTTAAAGAGAATGAGACGATGCAAAATGAGGTTTAGAAGGTGCTTAAAGTGACTTTAAAGAGAATGAGACGATGCAAAATGGTGTTTAGAAGGTGCTTAAGGTGACTTTAAAGAGAATGAGACGATGCAAAATGAGGTTTAGAAGGTGCTTAAAGTGACTTTAAAGAGAATGAGACGATGCAAAATGGTGTTTAGAAGGTGCTTAAGGTGACTTTAAAGAGAATGAGACGATGCAAAATGAGGTTTAGAAGGTGCTTAAAGTGACTTTAAA
>NW_026689953.1:0-39591 GCF_943734765.1 Anopheles ziemanni | reverse complement strand
AAGTCACTTTAAGCACCTTCTAAACCTCATTTTGCATCGTCTCATTCTCTTTAAAGTCACTTTAAGCACCTTCTAAACCTCATTTTGCATCGTCTCATTCTCTTTAAAGTCACTTTAAGCACCTTCTAAACCTCATTTTGCATCGTCTCATTCTCTTTAAAGTCACCTTAAGCACCTTCTAAACACCATTTTGCATCGTCTCATTCTCTTTAAAGTCACCTTAAGCACCTTCTAAACCTCATTTTGCATCGTCTCATTCTCTTTAAAGTCACCTTAAGCACCTTCTAAACCTCATTTTGCATCGTCTCATTCTCTTTAAAGTCACTTTAAGCACCTTCTTAAACCTCATTTTGCATCGTCTCATTCTCTTTAAAGTCACTTTAAGCACCTTCTAAACACCATTTTGCATCGTCTCATTCTCTTTAAAGTCACCTTAAGCACCTTCTAAACACCATTTTGCATCGTCTCATTCTCTTTAAAGTCACTTTAAGCACCTTCTAAACCTCATTTTGCATCGTCTCATTCTCTTTAAAGTCACTTTAAGCACCTTCTAAACACCATTTTGCATCGTCTCATTCTCTTTAAAGTCACTTTAAGCACCTTCTAAACACCATTTTGCATCGTCTCATTCTCTTTAAAGTCACTTTAAGCACCTTCTAAACCTCATTTTGCATCGTCTCATTCTCTTTAAAGTCACTTTAAGCACCTTCTAAACCTCATTTTGCATCGTCTCATTCTCTTTAAAGTCACTTTAAGCACCTTCTAAACCTCATTTTGCATCGTCTCATTCTCTTTAAAGTCACCTTAAGCACCTTCTAAACACCATTTTGCATCGTCTCATTCTCTTTAAAGTCACTTTAAGCACCTTCTAAACCTCATTTTGCATCGTCTCATTCTCTTTAAAGTCACCTTAAGCACCTTCTAAACACCATTTTGCATCGTCTCATTCTCTTTAAAGTCACTTTAAGCACCTTCTAAACCTCATTTTGCATCGTCTCATTCTCTTTAAAGTCACTTTAAGCACCTTCTAAACACCATTTTGCATCGTCTCATTCTCTTTAAAGTCACCTTAAGCACCTTCTAAACACCATTTTGCATCGTCTCATTCTCTTTAAAGTCACTTTAAGCACCTTCTAAACCTCATTTTGCATCGTCTCATTCTCTTTAAAGTCACCTTAAGCACCTTCTAAACACCATTTTGCATCGTCTCATTCTCTTTAAAGTCACTTTAAGCACCTTCTAAACACCATTTTGCATCGTCTCATTCTCTTTAAAGTCACTTTAAGCACCTTCTAAACCTCATTTTGCATCGGCTCATTCTCTTTAAAGTCACCTTAAGCACCTTCTAAACACCATTTTGCATCGTCTCATTCTCTTTAAAGTCACCTTAAGCACCTTCTAAACACCATTTTGCATCGTCTCATTCTCTTTAAAGTCACCTTAAGCACCTTCTAAACACCATTTTGCATCGTCTCATTCTCTTTAAAGTCACTTAAGCACCTTCTAAACCTCATTTTGCATCGTCTCATTCTCTTTAAAGTCACTTTAAGCACCTTCTAAACACCATTTTGCATCGTCTCATTCTCTTTAAAGTCACTTTAAGCACCTTCTAAACCTCATTTTGCATCGTCTCATTCTCTTTAAAGTCACCTTAAGCACCTTCTAAACACCATTTTGCATCGTCTCATTCTCTTTAAAGTCACTTTAAGCACCTTCTAAACCTCATTTTGCATCGTCTCATTCTCTTTAAAGTCACTTTAAGCACCTTCTAAACCTCATTTTGCATCGTCTCATTCTCTTTAAAGTCACCTTAAGCACCTTCTAAACACCATTTTGCATCGTCTCATTCTCTTTAAAGTCACCTTAAGCACCTTCTAAACACCATTTTGCATCGTCTCATTCTCTTTAAAGTCACTTTAAGCACCTTCTAAACCTCATTTTGCATCGTCTCATTCTCTTTAAAGTCACCTTAAGCACCTTCTAAACACCATTTTGCATCGTCTCATTCTCTTTAAAGTCACTTTAAGCACCTTCTAAACCTCATTTTGCATCGTCTCATTCTCTTTAAAGTCACCTTAAGCACCTTCTAAACACCATTTTGCATCGTCTCATTCTCTTTAAAGTCACTTTAAGCACCTTCTAAACCTCATTTTGCATCGTCTCATTCTCTTTAAAGTCACTTTAAGCACCTTCTAAACCTCATTTTGCATCGTCTCATTCTCTTAAAAGTCACCTTAAGCACCTTCTAAACACCATTTTGCATCGTCTCATTCTCTTTAAAGTCACTTTAAGCACCTTCTAAACCTCATTTTGCATCGTCTCATTCTCTTTAAAGTCACTTTAAGCACCTTCTAAACCTCATTTTGCATCGTCTCATTCTCTTTAAAGTCACTTTAAGCACCTTCTAAACCTCATTTTGCATCGTCTCATTCTCTTTAAAGTCACCTTAAGCACCTTCTAAACACCATTTTGCATCGTCTCATTCTCTTTAAAGTCACTTTAAGCACCTTCTAAACCTCATTTTGCATCGTCTCATTCTCTTTAAAGTTACTTTAAGCACCTTCTAAACCTCATTTTGCATCGTCTCATTCTCTTTAAAGTCACATTAAGCACCTTCTAAACACCATTTTGCATCGTCTCATTCTCTTTAAAGTCACTTTAAGCACCTTCTAAACCTCATTTTGCATCGTCTCATTCTCTTTAAAGTCACTTTAAGCACCTTCTAAACCTCATTTTGCATCGTCTCATTCTCTTTAAAGTCACTTTAAGCACCTTCTAAACACCATTTTGCATCGTCTCATTCTCTTTAAAGTCACTTTAAGCACCTTCTAAACCTCATTTTGCATCGTCTCATTCTCTTTAAAGTCACCTTAAGCACCTTCTAAACCTCATTTTGCATCGTCTCATTCTCTTTAAAGTCACTTTAAGCACCTTCTAAACCTCATTTTGCATCGTCTCATTCTCTTTAAAGTCACCTTAAGCACCTTCTAAACACCATTTTGCATCGTCTCATTCTCTTTAAAGTCACTTTAAGCACCTTCTAAACCTCATTTTGCATCGTCTCATTCTCTTTAAAGTCACTTTAAGCACCTTCTAAACCTCATTTTGCATCGTCTCATTCTCTTTAAAGTCACTTTAAGCACCTTCTAAACACCATTTTGCATCGTCTCATTCTCTTTAAAGTCACTTTAAGCACCTTCTAAACACCATTTTGCATCGTCTCATTCTCTTTAAAGTCACTTTAAGCACCTTCTAAACCTCATTTTGCATCGTCTCATTCTCTTTAAAGTCACCTTAAGCACCTTCTAAACCTCATTTTGCATCGTCTCATTCTCTTTAAAGTCACTTTAAGCACCTTCTAAACACCATTTTGCATCGTCTCATTCTCTTTAAAGTCACTTTAAGCACCTTCTAAACCTCATTTTGCATCGTCTCATTCTCTTTAAAGTCACCTTAAGCACCTTCTAAACACCATTTTGCATCGTCTCATTCTCTTTAAAGTCACTTTAAGCACCTTCTAAACCTCATTTTGCATCGTCTCATTCTCTTTACAGTCACCTTAAGCACCTTCTAAACACCATTTTGCATCGTCTCATTCTCTTTAAAGTCACTTTAAGCACCTTCTAAACTCATTTTGCATCGTCTCATTCTCTTTAAAGTCACTTTAAGCACCTTCTAAACCTCATTTTGCATCGTCTCATTCTCTTTAAAGTCACTTTAAGCACCTTCTAAACCTCATTTTGCATCGTCTCATTCTCTTTAAAGTCACTTTAAGCACCTTCTAAACCTCATTTTGCATCGTCTCATTCTCTTTAAAGTCACTTTAAGCACCTTCTAAACCTCATTTTGCATCGTCTCATTCTCTTTAAAGTCACCTTAAGCACCTTCTAAACCTCATTTTGCATCGTCTCATTCTCTTTAAAGTCACTTTAAGCACCTTCTAAACCTCATTTTGCATCGTCTCATTCTCTTTAAAGTCACTTTAAGCACCTTCTAAACACCATTTTGCATCGTCTCATTCTCTTTAAAGTCACTTTAAGCACCTTCTAAACCTCATTTTGCATCGTCTCATTCTCTTTAAAGTCACTTTAAGCACCTTCTAAACCTCATTTTGCATCGTCTCATTCTCTTTAAAGTCACTTTAAGCACCTTCTAAACCTCATTTTGCATCGTCTCATTCTCTTTAAAGTCACCTTAAGCACCTTCTAAACACCATTTTGCATCGTCTCATTCTCTTTAAAGTCACTTTAAGCACCTTCTAAACCTCATTTTGCATCGTCTCATTCTCTTTAAAGTCACCTTAAGCACCTTCTAAACACCATTTTGCATCGTCTCATTCTCTTTAAAGTCACTTTAAGCACCTTCTAAACACCATTTTGCATCGTCTCATTCTCTTTAAAGTCACTTTAAGAACCTTCTAAACCTCATTTTGCATCGTCTCATTCTCTTCAAAGTCACTTTAAGCACCTTCTAAACACCATTTTGCATCGTCTCATTCTCTTTAAAGTCACTTTAAGCACCTTCTAAACCTCATTTTGCATCGTCTCATTCTCTTTAAAGTCACCTTAAGCACCTTCTAAACCTCATTTTGCATCGTCTCATTCTCTTTAAAGTCACTTTAAGCACCTTCTAAACACCATTTTGCATCGTCTCATTCTCTTTAAAGTCACTTTAAGCACCTTCTAAACCTCATTTTGCATCGTCTCATTCTCTTTAAAGTCACCTTAAGCACCTTCTAAACACCATTTTGCATCGTCTCATTCTCTTTAAAGTCACTTTAAGCACCTTCTAAACCTCATTTTGCATCGTCTCATTCTCTTTACAGTCACCTTAAGCACCTTCTAAACACCATTTTGCATCGTCTCATTCTCTTTAAAGTCACTTTAAGCACCTTCTAAACCTCATTTTGCATCGTCTCATTCTCTTTAAAGTCACTTTAAGCACCTTCTAAACCTCATTTTGCATCGTCTCATTCTCTTTAAAGTCACTTTAAGCACCTTCTAAACCTCATTTTGCATCGTCTCATTCTCTTTAAAGTCACTTTAAGCACCTTCTAAACCTCATTTTGCATCGTCTCATTCTCTTTAAAGTCACCTTAAGCACCTTCTAAACACCATTTTGCATCGTCTCATTCTCTTTAAAGTCACTTTAAGCACCTTCTAAACCTCATTTTGCATCGTCTCATTCTCTTTAAAGTCACTTTAAGCACCTTCTAAACACCATTTTGCATCGTCTCATTCTCTTTAAAGTCACTTTAAGCACCTTCTAAACCTCATTTTGCATCGTCTCATTCTCTTTAAAGTCACTTTAAGCACCTTCTAAACACCATTTTGCATCGTCTCATTCTCTTTAAAGTCACTTTAAGCACCTTCTAAACAACATTTTGCATCGTCTCATTCTCTTTAAAGTCACTTTAAGCACCTTCTAAACCTCATTTTGCATCGTCTCATTCTCTTTAAAGTCACTTTAAGCACCTTCTAAACCTCATTTTGCATCGTCTCATTCTCTTTAAAGTCACCTTAAGCACCTTCTAAACACCATTTTGCATCGTCTCATTCTCTTTAAAGTCACTTTAAGCACCTTCTAAACCTCATTTTGCATCGTCTCATTCTCTTTAAAGTCACCTTAAGCACCTTCTAAACACCATTTTGCATCGTCTCATTCTCTTTAAAGTCACTTTAAGCACCTTCTAAACACCATTTTGCATCGTCTCATTCTCTTTAAAGTCACTTTAAGAACCTTCTAAACCTCATTTTGCATCGTCTCATTCTCTTCAAAGTCACTTTAAGCACCTTCTAAACACCATTTTGCATCGTCTCATTCTCTTTAAAGTCACTTTAAGCACCTTCTAAACCTCATTTTGCATCGTCTCATTCTCTTTAAAGTCACTTTAAGCACCTTCTAAACCTCATTTTGCATCGTCTCATTCTCTTTAAAGTCACCTTAAGCACCTTCTAAACACCATTTTGCATCGTCTCATTCTCTTTAAAGTCACCTTAAGCACCTTCTAAACCTCATTTTGCATCGTCTCATTCTCTTTAAAGTCACTTTAAGCACCTTCTAAACCTCATTTTGCATCGTCTCATTCTCTTTAAAGTCACTTTAAGCACCTTCTAAACCTCATTTTGCATCGTCTCATTCTCTTTAAAGTCACCTTAAGCACCTTCTAAACACCATTTTGCATCGTCTCATTCTCTTTAAAGTCACTTTAAGCACCTTCTAAACCTCATTTTGCATCGTCTCATTCTCTTTAAAGTCACTTTAAGCACCTTCTAAACCTCATTTTGCATCGTCTCATTCTCTTTAAAGTCACCTTAAGCACCTTCTAAACACCATTTTGCATCGTCTCATTCTCTTTAAAGTCACTTTAAGCACCTTCTAAACACCATTTTGCATCGTCTCATTCTCTTTAAAGTCACTTTAAGCACCTTCTAAACACCATTTTGCATCGTCTCATTCTCTTTAAAGTCACTTTAAGCACCTTCTAAACCTCATTTTGCATCGTCTCATTCTCTTTAAAGTCACCTTAAGCACCTTCTAAACACCATTTTGCATCGTCTCATTCTCTTTAAAGTCACTTTAAGAACCTTCTAAACCTCATTTTGCATCGTCTCATTCCCTTTAAAGTCACCTTAAGCACCTTCTAAACACCATTTTGCATCGTCTCATTCTCTTTAAAGTCACTTTAAGCACCTTCTAAACCTCATTTTGCATCGTCTCATTCTCTTTAAAGTCACCTTAAGCACCTTCTAAACACCATTTTGCATCGTCTCATTCTCTTTAAAGTCACTTTAAGCACCTTCTAAACACCATTTTGCATCGTCTCATTCTCTTTAAAGTCACCTTAAGCACCTTCTAAACACCATTTTGCATCGTCTCATTCTCTTTAAAGTCACTTTGAGCACCTTCTAAACCTCATTTTGCATCGTCTCATTCTCTTTAAAGTCACTTTAAGCACCTTCTAAACCTCATTTTGCATCGTCTCATTCTCTTTAAAGTCACCTTAAGCACCTTCTAAACACCATTTTGCATCGTCTCATTCTCTTTAAAGTCACCTTAAGCACCTTCTAAACCTCATTTTGCATCGTCTCATTCTCTTTAAAGTCACTTTAAGCACCTTCTAAACCTCATTTTGCATCGTCTCATTCTCTTTAAAGTCACTTTAAGCACCTTCTAAACCTCATTTTGCATCGTCTCATTCTCTTTAAAGTTACCTTAAGCACCTTCTAAACACCATTTTGCATCGTCTCATTCTCTTTAAAGTCACTTTAAGCACCTTCTAAACCTCATTTTGCATCGTCTCATTCTCTTTAAAGTCACTTTAAGCACCTTCTAAACCTCATTTTGCATCGTCTCATTCTCTTTAAAGTCACCTTAAGCACCTTCTAAACACCATTTTGCATCGTCTCATTCTCTTTAAAGTCACTTTAAGCACCTTCTAAACCTCATTTTGCATCGTCTCATTCTCTTTAAAGTCACTTTAAGCACCTTCTAAACACCATTTTGCATCGTCTCATTCTCTTTAAAGTCACTTTAAGCACCTTCTAAACCTCATTTTGCATCGTCTCATTCTCTTTAAAGTCACTTTAAGCACCTTCTAAACACCATTTTGCATCGTCTCATTCTCTTTAAAGTCACTTTAAGCACCTTTTAAACACCATTTTGCATCGTCTCATTCTCTTTAAAGTCACTTTAAGCACCTTCTAAACACCATTTTGCATCGTCTCATTCTCTTTAAAGTCACTTTAAGCACCTTCTAAACACCATTTTGCATCGTCTCATTCTCTTTAAAGTCACTTTAAGCACCTTCTAAACCTCATTTTGCATCGTCTCATTCTCTTTAAAGTCACCTTAAGCACCTTCTAAACACCATTTTGCATCGTCTCATTCTCTTTAAAGTCACTTTAAGCACCTTCTAAACACCATTTTGCATCGTCTCATTCTCTTTAAAGTCACTTTAAGCACCTTCTAAACCTCATTTTGCATCGTCTCATTCTCTTTAAAGTCACCTTAAGCACCTTCTAAACACCATTTTGCATCGTCTCATTCTCTTTAAAGTCACTTTAAGCACCTTCTAAACCTCATTTTGCATCGTCTCATTCTCTTTAAAGTCACCTTAAGCACCTTCTAAACACCATTTTGCATCGTCTCATTCTCTTTAAAGTCACTTTAAGCACCTTCTAAACCTCATTTTGCATCGTCTCATTCTCTTTAAAGTCACTTTAAGCACCTTCTAAACCTCATTTTGCATCGTCTCATTCTCTTTAAAGTCACCTTAAGCACCTTCTAAACACCATTTTGCATCGTCTCATTCTCTTTAAAGTCACTTTAAGCACCTTCTAAACCTCATTTTGCATCGTCTCATTCTCTTTAAAGTCACCTTAAGCACCTTCTAAACACCATTTTGCATCGTCTCATTCTCTTTAAAGTCACTTTAAGCACCTTCTAAACACCATTTTGCATCGTCTCATTCTCTTTAAAGTCACCTTAAGCACCTTCTAAACACCATTTTGCATCGTCTCATTCTCTTTAAAGTCACTTTGAGCACCTTCTAAACCTCATTTTGCATCGTCTCATTCTCTTTAAAGTCACTTTAAGCATCTTCTAAACCTCATTTTGCATCGTCTCATTCTCTTTAAAGTCACCTTAAGCACCTTCTAAACACCATTTTGCATCGTCTCATTCTCTTTAAAGTCACCTTAAGCACCTTCTAAACCTCATTTTGCATCGTCTCATTCTCTTTAAAGTCACTTTAAGCACCTTCTAAACCTCATTTTGCATCGTCTCATTCTCTTTAAAGTCACTTTAAGCACCTTCTAAACCTCATTTTGCATCGTCTCATTCTCTTTAAAGTTACCTTAAGCACCTTCTAAACACCATTTTGCATCGTCTCATTCTCTTTAAAGTCACTTTAAGCACCTTCTAAACCTCATTTTGCATCGTCTCATTCTCTTTAAAGTCACTTTAAGCACCTTCTAAACCTCATTTTGCATCGTCTCATTCTCTTTAAAGTCACCTTAAGCACCTTCTAAACACCATTTTGCATCGTCTCATTCTCTTTAAAGTCACTTTAAGCACCTTCTAAACCTCATTTTGCATCGTCTCATTCTCTTTAAAGTCACCTTAAGCACCTTCTAAACACCATTTTGCATCGTCTCATTCTCTTTAAAGTCACTTTAAGCAACTTCTAAACACCATTTTGCATCGTCTCATTCTCTTTAAAGTCACTTTAAGCACCTTCTAAACACCATTTTGCATTGTCTCATTCTCTTTAAAGTCACTTTAAGCACCTTCTAAACACCATTTTGCATCGTCTCATTCTCTTTAAAGTCACTTTTAAGCACCTTCTAAACACCATTTTGCATCGTCTCATTCTCTTTAAAGTCACTTTAAGCACCTTCTAAACCTCATTTTGCATCGTCTCATTCTCTTTAAAGTCACCTTAAGCACCTTCTAAACACCATTTTGCATCGTCTCATTCTCTTTAAAGTCACTTTAAGCACCTTTCTAAACACCATTTTGCATCGTCCTCATTCTCTTTAAAGTCACTTTAAGCACCTTCTAAACCTCATTTTGCATCGTCTCATTCTCTTTAAAGTCACCTTAAGCACCTTCTAAACACCATTTTGCATCGTCTCATTCTCTTTAAAGTCACTTTAAGCACCTTCTAAACCTCATTTTGCATCGTCTCATTCTCTTTAAAGTCACCTTAAGCACCTTCTAAACACCATTTTGCATCGTCTCATTCTCTTTAAAGTCACTTTAAGCACCTTCTAAACCTCATTTTGCATCGTCTCATTCTCTTTAAAGTCACTTTAAGCACCTTCTAAACCTCATTTTGCATCGTCTCATTCTCTTTAAAGTCACCTTAAGCACCTTCTAAACACCATTTTGCATCGGTCTCATTCTCTTTAAAGTCACTTTAAGCACCTTCTAAACCTCATTTTGCATCGTCTCATTCTCTTTAAAGTCACCTTAAGCACCTTCTAAACACCATTTTGCATCGTCTCATTCTCTTTAAAGTCACTTTAAGCACCTTCTAAACCTCATTTTGCATCGTCTCATTCTCTTTAAAGTCACCTTAAGCACCTTTCTAAACACCATTTTGCATCGTCTCATTCTCTTTAAAGTCACTTTAAGCACCTTCTAAACCTCATTTTGCATCGTCTCATTCTCTTTAAAGTCACTTTAGCACCTTCTAAACACCATTTTGCATCGTCTCATTCTCTTTAAAGTCACTTTAAGCACCTTCTAAACACCATTTTGCATCGTCTCATTCTCTTTAAAGTCACTTTAAGCACCTTCTAAACACCATTTTGCATCGTCTCATTCTCTTTAAAGTCACTTTAAGCACCTTCTAAACCTCATTTTGCATCGTCTCATTCTCTTTAAAGTCACTTTAAGCACCTTCTAAACACCATTTTGCATCGTCTCATTCTCTTTAAAGTCACTTTAAGCACCTTCTAAACCCCATTTTGCATCGTCTCATTCTCTTTAAAGTCACCTTAAGCACCTTCTAAACACCATTTTGCATCGTCTCATTCTCTTTAAAGTCACTTTAAGCACCTTCTAAACCTCATTTTGCATCGTCTCATTCTCTTTAAAGTCACTTTAAGCACCTTCTAAACACCATTTTGCATCGTCTCATTCACTTTAAAGTCACCTTAAGCACCTTCTAAACCTCATTTTGCATCGTCTCATTCTCTTTAAAGTCACCTTAAGCACCTTCTAAACACCATTTTGCATCGTCTCATTCTCTTTAAAGTCACTTTAAGCACCTTCTAAACCTCATTTTGCATCGTCTCATTCTCTTTAAAGTCACTTTAAGCACCTTCTAAACCTCATTTTGCATCGTCTCATTCTCTTTAAAGTCACCTTAAGCACCTTCTAAACACCATTTTGCATCGTCTCATTCTCTTTAAAGTCACTTTAAGCACCTTCTAAACCTCATTTTGCATCGTCTCATTCTCTTTAAAGTCACCTTAAGCACCTTCTAAACACCATTTTGCATCGTCTCATTCTCTTTAAAGTCACTTTAAGCACCTTCTAAACCTCATTTTGCATCGTCTCATTCTCTTTAAAGTCACTTTAAGCACCTTCTAAACACCATTTTGCATCGTCTCATTCTCTTTAAAGTCACTTTAAGCACCTTCTAAACACCATTTTGCATCGTCTCATTCTCTTTAAAGTCACTTTAAGCACCTTCTAAACCTCATTTTGCATCGTCTCATTCTCTTTAAAGTCACTTTAAGCACCTTCTAAACCTCATTTTGCATCGTCTCATTCTCTTTAAGTCACCTTAAGCACCTTCTAAACACCATTTTGCATCGTCCTCATTCTCTTTAAAGTCACTTTAAGCACCTTCTAAACCTCATTTTGCATCGTCTCATTCTCTTTAAAGTCACCTTAAGCACCTTCTAAACACCATTTTGCATCGTCTCATTCTCTTTAAAGTCACTTTAAGCACCTTCTAAACCTCATTTTGCATCGTCTCATTCTCTTTAAAGTCACCTTAAGCACCTTCTAAACACCATTTTGCATCGTCCCATTCTCTTTAAAGTCACTTTAAGCAACTTCTAAACACCATTTTGCATCGTCTCATTCTCTTTAAAGTCACTTTAAGCACCTTCTAAACCTCATTTTGCATCGTCTCATTCTCTTTAAAGTCACTTTAAGCACCTTCTAAACACCATTTTGCATCGTCTCATTCTCTTTAAAGTCACTTTAAGCACCTTCTAAACCTCATTTTGCATCGTCTCATTCTCTTTAAAGTCACCTTAAGCACCTTCTAAACACCATTTTGCATCGTCTCATTCTCTTTAAAGTCACTTTAAGCACCTTCTAAACCTCATTTTGCATCGTCTCATTCTCTTTAAAGTCACCTTAAGCACCTTCTAAACACCATTTTGCATCGTCTCATTCTCTTTAAAGTCACTTTAAGCACCTTCTAAACCTCATTTTGCATCGTCTCATTCTCTTTAAAGTCACCTTAAGCACCTTCTAAACACCATTTTGCATCGTCTCATTCTCTTTAAAGTCACTTTAAGCACCTTCTAAACACCATTTTGCATCGTCTCATTCTCTTTAAAGTCACCTTAAGCACCTTCTAAACACCATTTTGCATCGTCTCATTCTCTTTAAAGTCACTTTAAGCACCTTCTAAACCTCATTTTGCATCGTCTCATTCTCTTTAAAGTCACTTTAAGCACCTTCTAAACCTCATTTTGCATCGTCTCATTCTCTTTAAAGTCACCTTAAGCACCTTCTAAACACCATTTTGCATCGTCTCATTCTCTTTAAAGTCACCTTAAGCACCTTCTAAACCTCATTTTGCATCGTCTCATTCTCTTTAAAGTCACTTTAAGCACCTTCTAAACCTCATTTTGCATCGTCTCATTCTCTTTAAAGTCACTTTAAGCACCTTCTAAACCTCATTTTGCATCGTCTCATTCTCTTTAAAGTCACCTTAAGCACCTTCTAAACACCATTTTGCATCGTCTCATTCTCTTTAAAGTCACTTTAAGCACCTTCTAAACCTCATTTTGCATCGTCTCATTCTCTTTAAAGTCACTTTAAGCACCTTCTAAACCTCATTTTGCATCGTCTCATTCTCTTTAAAGTCACCTTAAGCACCTTCTAAACACCATTTTGCATCGTCTCATTCTCTTTAAAGTCACTTTAAGCACCTTCTAAACCTCATTTTGCATCGTCTCATTCTCTTTAAAGTCACCTTAAGCACCTTCTAAACACCATTTTGCATCGTCTCATTCTCTTTAAAGTCACTTTAAGCAACTTCTAAACACCATTTTGCATCGTCTCATTCTCTTTAAAGTCACTTTAAGCACCTTCTAAACACCATTTTGCATCGTCTCATTCTCTTTAAAGTCACTTTAAGCACCTTCTAAACACCATTTTGCATCGTCTCATTCTCTTTAAAGTCACTTTAAGCACCTTCTAAACACCATTTTGCATCGTCTCATTCTCTTTAAAGTCACTTTAAGCACCTTCTAAACCTCATTTTGCATCGTCTCATTCTCTTTAAAGTCACCTTAAGCACCTTCTAAACACCATTTTGCATCGTCTCATTCTCTTTAAAGTCACTTTAAGCACCTTCTAAACACCATTTTGCATCGTCTCATTCTCTTTAAAGTCACTTTAAGCACCTTCTAAACCTCATTTTGCATCGTCTCATTCTCTTTAAAGTCACCTTAAGCACCTTCTAAACACCATTTTGCATCGTCTCATTCTCTTTAAAGTCACTTTAAGCACCTTCTAAACCTCATTTTGCATCGTCTCATTCTCTTTAAAGTCACCTTAAGCACCTTCTAAACACCATTTTGCATCGTCTCATTCTCTTTAAAGTCACTTTAAGCACCTTCTAAACCTCATTTTGCATCGTCTCATTCTCTTTAAAGTCACTTTAAGCACCTTCTAAACCTCATTTTGCATCGTCTCATTCTCTTTAAAGTCACCTTAAGCACCTTCTAAACACCATTTTGCATCGTCTCATTCTCTTTAAAGTCACTTTAAGCACCTTCTAAACCTCATTTTGCATCGTCTCATTCTCTTTAAAGTCACCTTAAGCACCTTCTAAACACCATTTTGCATCGTCTCATTCTCTTTAAAGTCACTTTAAGCACCTTCTAAACCTCATTTTGCATCGTCTCATTCTCTTTAAAGTCACCTTAAGCACCTTCTAAACACCATTTTGCATCGTCTCATTCTCTTTAAAGTCACTTTAAGCACCTTCTAAACCTCATTTTGCATCGTCTCATTCTCTTTAAAGTCACTTTAAGCACCTTCTAAACACCATTTTGCATCGTCTCATTCTCTTTAAAGTCACTTTAAGCACCTTCTAAACACCATTTTGCATCGTCTCATTCTCTTTAAAGTCACTTTAAGCACCTTCTAAACACCATTTTGCATCGTCTCATTCTCTTTAAAGTCACTTTAAGCACCTTCTAAACACCATTTTGCATCGTCTCATTCTCTTTAAAGTCACTTTAAGCACCTTCTAAACCTCATTTTGCATCGTCTCATTCTCTTTAAAGTCACCTTAAGCACCTTCTAAACACCATTTTGCATCGTCTCATTCTCTTTAAAGTCACTTTAAGCACCTTCTAAACACCATTTTGCATCGTCTCATTCTCTTTAAAGTCACCTTAAGCACCTTCTAAACCTCATTTTGCATCGTCTCATTCTCTTTAAAGTCTTCTTAAGCACCTTCTAAACACCATTTTGCATCGTCTCATTCTCTTTAAAGTCACTTTAAGCACCTTCTAAACCTCATTTTGCATCGTCTCATTCTCTTTAAAGTCACCTTAAGCACCTTCTAAACACCATTTTGCATCGTCTCATTCTCTTTAAAGTCACCTTAAGCACCTTCTAAACACCATTTTGCATCGTCTCATTCTCTTTAAAGTCACTTTAAGCACCTTCTAAACCTCATTTTGCATCGTCTCATTCTCTTTAAAGTCACTTTAAGCACCTTCTAAACCTCATTTTGCATCGTCTCATTCTCTTTAAAGTCACTTTAAGCACCTTCTAAACCTCATTTTGCATCGTCTCATTCTCTTTAAAGTCACCTTAAGCACCTTCTAAACACCATTTTGCATCGTCTCATTCTCTTTAAAGTCACTTTAAGCACCTTCTAAACCTCATTTTGCATCGTCTCATTCTCTTTAAGTCACTTTAAGCACCTTCTAAACCTCATTTTGCATCGTCTCATTCTCTTTAAAGTCACCTTAAGCACCTTCTAAACACCATTTTGCATCGTCTCATTCTCTTTAAAGTCACTTTAAGCACCTTCTAAACCTCATTTTGCATCGTCTCATTCTCTTTAAAGTCACCTTAAGCACCTTCTAAACACCATTTTGCATCGTCTCATTCTCTTTAAAGTCACTTTAAGCACCTTCTAAACCTCATTTTGCATCGTCTCATTCTCTTTAAAGTCACCTTAAGCACCTTCTAAACACCATTTTGCATCGTCTCATTCTCTTTAAAGTCACTTTAAGCACCTTCTAAACCTCATTTTGCATCGTCTCATTCTCTTTAAAGTCACTTTAAGCACCTTCTAAACACCATTTTGCATCGTCTCATTCTCTTTAAAGTCACTTTAAGCACCTTCTAAACACCATTTTGCATCGTCTCATTCTCTTTAAAGTCACTTTAAGCACCTTCTAAACAACATTTTGCATCGTCTCATTCTCTTTAAAGTCACTTTAAGCACCTTCTAAACACCATTTTGCATCGTCTCATTCTCATTAAAGTCACTTTAAGCACCTTCTAAACACCATTTTGCATCGTCTCATTCTCTTTAAAGTCACTTTAAGCACCTTCTAAACACCATTTTGCATCGTCTCATTCTCTTTAAAGTCACCTTAAGCACCTTCTAAACCTCATTTTGCATCGTCTCATTCTCTTTAAAGTCTTCTTAAGCACCTTCTAAACACCATTTTGCATCGTCTCATTCTCTTTAAAGTCACTTTAAGCACCTTCTAAACCTCATTTTGCATCGTCTCATTCTCTTTAAAGTCACCTTAAGCACCTTCTAAACACCATTTTGCATCGTCTCATTCTCTTTAAAGTCACTTTAAGCACCTTCTAAACACCATTTTGCATCGTCTCATTCTCTTTAAAGTCACTTTAAGCACCTTCTAAACCTCATTTTGCATCGTCTCATTCTCTTTAAAGTCACTTTAAGCACCTTCTAAACCTCATTTTGCATCGTCTCATTCTCTTTAAAGTCACTTTAAGCACCTTCTAAACCTCATTTTGCATCGTCTCATTCTCTTTAAAGTCACCTTAAGCACCTTCTAAACACCATTTTGCATCGTCTCATTCTCTTTAAAGTCACTTTAAGCACCTTCTAAACCTCATTTTGCATCGTCTCATTCTCTTTAAAGTCACTTTAAGCACCTTCTAAACCTCATTTTGCATCGTCTCATTCTCTTTAAAGTCACCTTAAGCACCTTCTAAACACCATTTTGCATCGTCTCATTCTCTTTAAAGTCACTTTAAGCACCTTCTAAACCTCATTTTGCATCGTCTCATTCTCTTTAAAGTCACCTTAAGCACCTTCTAAACACCATTTTGCATCGTCTCATTCTCTTTAAAGTCACTTTAAGCACCTTCTAAACACCATTTTGCATCGTCTCATTCTCTTTAAAGTCACTTTAAGCACCTTCTAAACACCATTTTGCATCGTCTCATTCTCTTTAAAGTCACTTTAAGCACCTTCTAAACCTCATTTTGCATCGTCTCATTCTCTTTAAAGTCACTTTAAGCACCTTCTAAACCTCATTTTGCATCGTCTCATTCTCTTTAAAGTCACCTTAAGCACCTTCTAAACACCATTTTGCATCGTCTCATTCTCTTTAAAGTCACCTTAAGCACCTTCTAAACCTCATTTTGCATCGTCTCATTCTCTTTAAAGTCACTTTAAGCACCTTCTAAACCTCATTTTGCATCGTCTCATTCTCTTTAAAGTCACCTTAAGCACCTTCTAAACCTCATTTTGCATCGTCTCATTCTGTTTAAAGTCACTTTAAGCACCTTCTAAACCTCATTTTGCATCGTCTCATTCTCTTTAAAGTCACCTTAAGCACCTTCTAAACACCATTTTGCATCGTCTCATTCTCTTTAAAGTCACTTTAAGCACCTTCTAAACCTCATTTTGCATCGTCTCATTCTCTTTAAAGTCACTTTAAGCACCTTCTAAACACCATTTTGCATCGTCTCATTCTCTTTAAAGTCACTTTAAGCACCTTCTAAACACCATTTTGCATCGTCTCATTCTCTTTAAAGTCACCTTAAGCACCTTCTAAACCTAATTTTGCATCGTCTCATTCTCTTTAAAGTCACCTTAAGCACCTTCTAAACACCATTTTGCATCGTCTCATTCTCTTTAAAGTCACTTTAAGCACCTTCTAAACCTCATTTTGCATCGTCTCATTCTCTTTAAAGTCACTTTAAGCACCTTCTAAACCTCATTTTGCATCGTCTCATTCTCTTTAAAGTCACTTTAAGCACCTTCTAAACCTCATTTTGCATCGTCTCATTCTCTTTAAAGTCACTTTAAGCACCTTCTAAACCTCATTTTGCATCGTCTCATTCTCTTTAAAGTCACTTTAAGCACCTTCTAAACCTCATTTTGCATCGTCCTCATTCTCTTTAAAGTCACTTTAAGCACCTTCTAAACCTCATTTTGCATCGTCTCATTCTCTTTAAAGTCACTTTAAGCACCTTCTAAACCTCATTTTGCATCGTCTCATTCTCTTTAAAGTCACCTTAAGCACCTTCTAAACACCATTTTGCATCGTCTCATTCTCTTTAAAGTCACTTTAAGCACCTTCTAAACCTCATTTTGCATCGTCTCATTCTCTTTAAAGTCACTTTAAGCACCTTCTAAACCTCATTTTGCATCGTCTCATTCTTTTTTTTTTTTTTTTGGACGAGGGTTCACATTGGACTTGGCCCCGCCGTGGGACCACGACCAACATTACTCCCTCCTCTGAGCCTTTCACCTTCCGTCACGCTATGCACCTACACGGTAGAAGCAATGACGGAAGAGGCATCTGTCCCTAGGTTAAAATCTCAGTTTACGGACGCTGTGGCACGCAACTAACTCCTGAAGGGTGAAAGCGCATGTCTCCAAAGGTCTAACAGGTACTACCCTGACTACCAGGGGCTATTTCCCAAGCCTAAGGCGACGGACTCGGCGCAATGCAACTTAAGCGGCTCAGAAGATCGATCCGACAGCTGACTTACATGACACCACTACCTCCTAAAAACCCGTAAATGGGACTTGCACTCAGGTTCTCCTCTGAGACCTCTGATCTGCGATCTTATGGCCCGCAAAATCGAGCTCCTGCCCGATCTACGTGCCGTCCCCGTACTGCACCCGCTGGTGCTTCCTTGGTCTGGCTGGTCAGGCCAGACCCTTGGCGGGTCTAGTTTCTGGTTTGACCTGGTCGTAGTTAGTAACCTGCATGGGTGCCACCTTGGTGCGCCAGTTCACCGGTGTGTCCCTTACCAACAATTAACAGGTCGCCCCATAGACAAGACCCACCGCCTTCCTCCTTCTGCACCTATTGGTGCTCTCTTTGGCCCGGCTGCTGTTCTGCCGGGCCCCTTCTTGCAAATCTGGTTTCTAGATTGACCTGGTCGTAGTCAGACGGGTACCACCTTGGTGCCAACGCTCACCGGTGCATCCCTAACCGACAATTAACAGATCGCCCCATAGCCAGACCTGCCCTTCCGCCTTTGTCACGAGCAACCCCAGCGCCCTGCTTACCAGTCAAAAGGGGATTATCAAATTATGCACATTCTACACATCTGTAACCGGTCGCCCCCGGAAGTCTCATTCTCTTTAAAGTCACCTTAAGCACCTTCTAAACACCATTTTGCATCGTCTCATTCTCTTTAAACTCACTTTAAGCACCTTCTAAACCTCATTTTGCATCGTCTCATTCTCTTTAAAGTCACTTTAAGCACCTTCTAAACCTCATTTTGCATCGTCTCATTCTCTTTAAAGTCACTTTAAGCACCTTCTAAACCTCATTTTGCATCGTCTCATTCTCTTTAAAGTCACTTTAAGCACCTTCTAAACCTCATTTTGCATCGTCTCATTCTCTTTAAAGTCACCTTAAGCACCTTCTAAACACCATTTTGCATCGTCTCATTCTCTTTAAAGTCACTTTAAGCACCTTCTAAACCTCATTTTACATCGTCTCATTCTCTTTAAAGTCACTTTAAGCACCTTCTAAACCTCATTTTGCATCGTCTCATTCTCTTTAAAGTCACCTTAAGCACCTTCTAAACACCATTTTGCATCGTCTCATTCTCTTTAAAGTCACTTTAAGCACCTTCTAAACCTCATTTTGCATCGTCTCATTCTCTTTAAAGTCACCTTAAGCACCTTCTAAACACCATTTTGCATCGTCTCATTCTCTTTAAAGTCACTTTAAGCACCTTCTAAACACCATTTTGCATCGTCTCATTCTCTTTAAAGTCACTTTAAGCACCTTCTAAACCTCATTTTGCATCGTCTCATTCTCTTTAAAGTCACCTTAAGCACCTTCTAAACACCATTTTGCACCGTCTCATTCTCTTTAAAGTCACTTTAAGCACCTTCTAAACCTCATTTTGCATCGTCTCATTCTCTTTAAAGTCACCTTAAGCACCTTCTAAACACCATTTTGCATCGTCTCATTCTCTTTAAAGTCACTTTAAGCACCTTCTAAACCTCATTTTGCATCGTCTCATTCTCTTTAAAGTCACTTTAAGCACCTTCTAAACCTCATTTTGCATCGTCTCATTCTCTTTAAAGTCACCTTAAGCACCTTCTAAACACCATTTTGCATCGTCTCATTCTCTTTAAAGTCACTTTAAGCACCTTCTAAACCTCATTTTGCATCGTCTCATTCTCTTTAAAGTCACCTTAAGCACCTTCTAAACACCATTTTGCATCGTCTCATTCTCTTTAAAGTCACTTTAAGCACCTTCTAAACCTCATTTTGCATCGTCTCATTCTCTTTAAAGTCACTTTAAGCACCTTCTAAACCTCATTTTGCATCGTCTCATTCTCTTTAAAGTCACCTTAAGCACCTTCTAAACCTCATTTTGCATCGTCTCATTCTCTTTAAAGTCACCTTAAGCACCTTCTAAACACCATTTTGCATCGTCTCATTCTCTTTAAAGTCACTTTAAGCACCTTCTAAACCTCATTTTGCATCGTCTCATTCTCTTTAAAGTCACCTTAAGCACCTTCTAAACACCATTTTGCATCGTCTCATTCTCTTTAAAGTCACTTTAAGCACCTTCTAAACCTCATTTTGCATCGTCTCATTCTCTTTAAAGTCACTTTAAGCACCTTCTAAACCTCATTTTGCATCGTCTCATTCTCTTTAAAGTCACTTTAAGCACCTTCTAAACCTCATTTTGCATCGTCTCATTCTCTTTAAAGTCACCTTAAGCACCTTCTAAACACCATTTTGCATCGTCTCATTCTCTTTAAAGTCACTTTAAGCACCTTCTAAACCTCATTTTGCATCGTCTCATTCTCTTTAAAGTCACTTTAAGCACCTTCTAAACCTCATTTTGCATCGTCTCATTCTCTTTAAAGTCACTTTAAGCACCTTCTAAACACCATTTTGCATCGTCTCATTCTCTTTAAAGTCACTTTAAGCACCTTCTAAACACCATTTTGCATCGTCTCATTCTCTTTAAAGTCACCTTAAGCACCTTCTAAACCTCATTTTGCATCGTCTCATTCTCTTTAAAGTCACCTTAAGCACCTTCTAAACACCATTTTGCATCGTCTCATTCTCTTTAAAGTCACTTTAAGCACCTTCTAAACCTCATTTTGCATCGTCTCATTCTCTTTAAAGTCACTTTAAGCACCTTCTAAACCTCATTTTGCATCGTCTCATTCTCTTTAAAGTCACTTTAAGCACCTTCTAAACCTCATTTTGCATCGTCTCATTCTCTTTAAAGTCACTTTAAGCACCTTCTAAACCTCATTTTGCATCGTCTCATTCTCTTTAAAGTCACTTTAAGCACCTTCTAAACCTCATTTTGCATCGTCTCATTCTCTTTAAAGTCACTTTAAGCACCTTCTAAACCTCATTTTGCATCGTCTCATTCTCTTTAAAGTCACCTTAAGCACCTTCTAAACACCATTTTGCATCGTCTCATTCTCTTTAAAGTCACTTTAAGCACCTTCTAAACACCATTTTGCATCGTCTCATTCTCTTTAAAGTCACTTTAAGCACCTTCTAAACCTCATTTTGCATCGTCTCATTCTCTTTAAAGTCACTTTAAGCACCTTCTAAACACCATTTTGCATCGTCTCATTCTCTTTAAAGTCACTTTAAACACCTTCTATCCTCATTTTGCATCGTCTCATTCTCTTTAAAGTCACCTTAAGCACCTTCTAAACACCATTTTGCATCGTCTCATTCTCTTTAAAGTCACTTTAAGCACCTTCTAAACCTCATTTTGCATCGTCTCATTCTCTTTAAAGTCACTTTAAGCACCTTCTAAACCTCATTTTGCATCGTCTCATTCTCTTTAAAGTCACCTTAAGCACCTTCTAAACACCATTTTGCATCGTCTCATTCTCTTTAAAGTCACTTTAAGCACCTTCTAAACCTCATTTTGCATCGTCTCATTCTCTTTAAAGTCACCTTAAGCACCTTCTAAACACCATTTTGCATCGTCTCATTCTCTTTAAAGTCACTTTAAGCACCTTCTAAACCTCATTTTGCATCGTCTCATTCTCTTTAAAGTCACCTTAAGCACCTTCTAAACACCATTTTGCATCGTCTCATTCTCTTTAAAGTCACTTTAAGCACCTTCTAAACCTCATTTTGCATCGTCTCATTCTCTTTAAAGTCACTTTAAGCACCTTCTAAACACCATTTTGCATCGTCTCATTCTCTTTAAAGTCACTTTAAGCACCTTCTAAACACCATTTTGCATCGTCTCATTCTCTTTAAAGTCACTTTAAGCACCTTCTAAACACCATTTTGCATCGTCTCATTCTCTTTAAAGTCACTTTAAGCACCTTCTAAACACCATTTGCATCGTCTCATTCTCTTTAAAGTCACTTTAAGCACCTTCTAAACCTCATTTTGCATCGTCTCATTCTCTTTAAAGTCACCTTAAGCACCTTCTAAACACCATTTTGCATCGTCTCATTCTCTTTAAAGTCACCTTAAGCACCTTCTAAACACCATTTTGCATCGTCTCATTCTCTTTAAAGTCACTTTAAGCACCTTCTAAACACCATTTTGCATCGTCTCATTCTCTTTAAAGTCACTTTAAGCACCTTCTAAACCTCATTTTGCATCGTCCTCATTCTCTTTAAAGTCACTTTAAGCACCTTCTAAACACCATTTTGCATCGTCTCATTCTCTTTAAAGTCACTTTAAGCACCTTCTAAACCTCATTTTGCATCGTCTCATTCTCTTTAAAGTCACCTTAAGCACCTTCTAAACACCATTTTGCATCGTCTCATTCTCTTTAAAGTCACTTTAAGCACCTTCTAAACCTCATTTTGCATCGTCTCATTCTCTTTAAAGTCACTTTAAGCACCTTCTAAACCTCATTTTGCATCGTCTCATTCTCTTTAAAGTCACCTTAAGCACCTTCTAAACACCATTTTGCATCGTCTCATTCTCTTTAAAGTCACTTTAAGCACCTTCTAAACCTCATTTTGCATCGTCTCATTCTCTTTAAAGTCACCTTAAGCACCTTCTAAACACCATTTTGCATCGTCTCATTCTCTTTAAAGTCACTTTAAGCACCTTCTAAACCTCATTTTGCATCGTCTCATTCTCTTTAAAGTCACCTTAAGCACCTTCTAAACACCATTTTGCATCGTCTCATTCTCTTTAAAGTCACTTTAAGCACCTTCTAAACCTCATTTTGCATCGTCTCATTCTCTTTAAAGTCACTTTAAGCACCTTCTAAACACCATTTTGCATCGTCTCATTCTCTTTAAAGTCACTTTAAGCACCTTCTAAACACCATTTTGCATCGTCTCATTCTCTTTAAAGTCACTTTAAGCACCTTCTAAACACCATTTTGCATCGTCTCATTCTCTTTAAAGTCACTTTAAGCACCTTCTAAACCTCATTTTGCATCGTCTCATTCTCTTTAAAGTCACCTTAAGCACCTTCTAAACACCATTTTGCATCGTCTCATTCTCTTTAAAGTCACTTTAAGCACCTTCTAACACCATTTTGCATCGTCTCATTCTCTTTAAAGTCACTTTAAGCACCTTCTAAACCTCATTTTGCATCGTCTCATTCTCTTTAAAGTCACCTTAAGCACCTTCTAAACACCATTTTGCATCGTCTCATTCTCTTTAAAGTCACTTTAAGCACCTTCTAAACACACATTTTGCATCGTCTCATTCTCTTTAAAGTCACTTTAAGCACCTTCTAAACCTCATTTTGCATCGTCTCATTCTCTTTAAAGTCACTTTAAGCACCTTCTAAACCTCATTTTGCATCGTCTCATTCTCTTTAAAGTCACTTTAAGCACCTTCTAAACCTCATTTTGCATCGTCTCATTCTCTTTAAAGTCACCTTAAGCACCTTCTAAACACCATTTTGCATCGTCTCATTCTCTTTAAAGTCACTTTAAGCACCTTCTAAACCTCATTTTGCATCGTCTCATTCTCTTTAAAGTCACTTTAAGCACCTTCTAAACACCATTTTGCATCGTCTCATTCTCTTTAAAGTCACTTTAAGCACCTTCTAAACACCATTTTGCATCGTCTCATTCTCTTTAAAGTCACTTTAAGCACCTTCTAAACACCATTTTGCATCGTCTCATTCTCTTTAAAGTCACTTTAAGCACCTTCTAAACACCATTTTGCATCGTCTCATTCTCTTTAAAGTCACTTTAAGCACCTTCTAAACACCATTTTGGATCGTCTCATTCTCTTTAAAGTCACCTTAAGCACCTTCTAAACCTCATTTTGCATCGTCCTCATTCTCTTTAAAGTCACCTTAAGCACCTTCTAAACACCATTTTGGATCGTCTCATTCTCTTTAAAGTCACTTTAAGCACCTTCTAAACACCATTTTGCATCGTCTCATTCTCTTTAAAGTCACTTTAAGCACCTTCTAAACCTCATTTTGCATCGTCTCATTCTCTTTAAAGTCACTTTAAGCACCTTCTAAACACCATTTTGCATCGTCTCATTCTCTTTAAAGTCACTTTAAGCACCTTCTAAACCTCATTTTGCATCGTCTCATTCTCTTTAAAGTCACCTTAAGCACCTTCTAAACACCATTTTGCATCGTCTCATTCTCTTTAAAGTCACTTTAAGCACCTTCTAAACACCATTTTGCATCGTCTGTCTCATTCTCTTTAAAGTCACTTTAAGCACCTTCTAAACCTCATTTTGCATCGTCTCATTCTCTTTAAAGTCACTTTAAGCACCTTCTAAACACCATTTTGCATCGTCTCATTCTCTTTAAAGTCACTTTAAGCACCTTCTAAACCTCATTTTGCATCGTCTCATTCTCTTTAAAGTCACCTTAAGCACCTTCTAAACACCATTTTGCATCGTCTCATTCTCTTTAAAGTCACTTTAAGCACCTTCTAAACCTCATTTTGCATCGTCTCATTCTCTTTAAAGTCACTTTAAGCACCTTCTAAACCTCATTTTGCATCGTCTCATTCTCTTTAAAGTCACCTTAAGCACCTTCTAAACACCATTTTGCATCGTCTCATTCTCTTTAAAGTCACTTTAAGCACCTTCTAAACCTCATTTTGCATCGTCTCATTCTCTTTAAAGTCACCTTAAGCACCTTCTAAACACCATTTTGCATCGTCTCATTCTCTTTAAAGTCACTTTAAGCACCTTCTAAACACCATTTTGCATCGTCTCATTCTCTTTAAAGTCACTTTAAGCACCTTCTAAACACCATTTTGCATCGTCTCATTCTCTTTAAAGTCACTTTAAGCACCTTCTAAACCTCATTTTGCATCGTCTCATTCTCTTTAAAGTCACTTTAAGCACCTTCTAAACCTCATTTTGCATCGTCTCATTCTCTTTAAAGTCACCTTAAGCACCTTCTAAACACCATGTTGCATCGTCTCATTCTCTTTAAAGTCACCTTAAGCACCTTCTAAACACCATTTTGCATCGTCTCATTCTCTTTAAAGTCACTTTAAGCACCTTCTAAACCTCATTTTGCATCGTCTCATTCTCTTTAAAGTCACCTTAAGCACCTTCTAAACCTCATTTTGCATCGTCTCATTCTCTTTAAAGTCACTTTAAGCACCTTCTAAACCTCATTTTGCATCGTCTCATTCTCTTTAAAGTCACTTTAAGCACCTTCTAAACCTCATTTTACATCGTCTCATTCTCTTTAAAGTCACCTTAAGCACCTTCTAAACACCATTTTGCATCGTCTCATTCTCTTTAAAGTCACTTTAAGCACCTTCTAAACCTCATTTTGCATCGTCTCATTCTCTTTAAAGTCACTTTAAGCACCTTCTAAACCTCATTTTGCATCGTCTCATTCTCTTTAAAGTCACTTTAAGCACCTTCTAAACACCATTTTGCATCGTCTCATTCTCTTTAAAGTCACTTTAAGCACCTTCTAAACACCATTTTGCATCGTCTCATTCTCTTTAAAGTCACCTTAAGCACCTTCTAAACCTCATTTTGCATCGTCTCATTCTCTTTAAAGTCACTTTAAGCACCTTCTAAACCTCATTTTGCATCGTCTCATTCTCTTTAAAGTCACTTTAAGCACCTTCTAAACCTCATTTTGCATCGTCTCATTCTCTTTAAAGTCACCTTAAGCACCTTCTAAACACCATTTTGCATCGTCTCATTCTCTTTAAAGTCACTTTAAGCACCTTCTAAACCTCATTTTGCATCGTCTCATTCTCTTTAAAGTCACCTTAAGCACCTTCTAAACACCATTTTGCATCGTCTCATTCTCTTTAAAGTCACTTTAAGCACCTTCTAAACACCATTTTGCATCGTCTCATTCTCTTTAAAGTCACTTTAAGCACCTTCTAAACACCATTTTGCATCGTCTCATTCTCTTTAAAGTCACTTTAAGCACCTTCTAAACACCATTTTGCATCGTCTCATTCTCTTTAAAGTCACTTTAAGCACCTTCTAAACCTCATTTTGCATCGTCTCATTCTCTTTAAAGTCACCTTAAGCACCTCCTAAACACCATTTTGCATCGTCTCATTCTCTTTAAAGTCACTTTAAGCACCTTCTAAACCTCATTTTGCATCGTCTCATTCTCTTTAAAGTCACCTTAAGCACCTTCTAAACACCATTTTGCATCGTCTCATTCTCTTTAAAGTCACTTTAAGCACCTTCTAAACACCATTTTGCATCGTCTCATTCTCTTTAAAGTCACTTTAAGCACCTTCTAAACCTCATTTTGCATCGTCTCATTCTCTTTAAAGTCACCTTAAGCACCTTCTAAACACCATTTTGCATCGTCTCATTCTCTTTAAAGTCACTTTAAGCACCTTCTAAACCTCATTTTGCATCGTCTCATTCTCTTTAAAGTCACTTTAAGCACCTTCTAAACACCATTTTGCATCGTCTCATTCTCTTTAAAGTCACTTTAAGCACCTTTTAAACACCATTTTGCATCGTCTCATTCTCTTTAAAGTCACTTTAAGCACCTTCTAAACCTCATTTTGCATCGTCTCATTCTCTTTAAAGTCACCTTAAGCACCTTCTAAACACCATATTGCATCGTCTCATTCTCTTTAAAGTCACTTTAAGCACCTTCTAAACCTCATTTTGCATCGTCTCATTCTCTTTAAAGTCACTTTAAGCACCTTCTAAACCTCATTTTGCATCGTCTCATTCTCTTTAAAGTCACCTTAAGCACCTTCTAAACCTCATTTTGCATCGTCTCATTCTCTTTAAAGTCACTTTAAGCACCTTCTAAACCTCATTTTGCATCGTCTCATTCTCTTTAAAGTCACCTTAAGCACCTTCTAAACACCATTTTGCATCGTCTCATTCTCTTTAAAGTCACCTTAAGCACCTTCTAAACACCATTTTGCATCGTCTCATTCTCTTTAAAGTCACTTTAAGCACCTTCTAAACCTCATTTTGCATCGTCTCATTCTCTTTAAAGTCACCTTAAGCACCTTCTAAACACCATTTTGCATCGTCTCATTCTCTTTAAAGTCACTTTAAGCACCTTCTAAACCTCATTTTGCATCGTCTCATTCTCTTTAAAGTCACCTTAAGCACCTTCTAAACACCATTTTGCATCGTCTCATTCTCTTTAAAGTCACTTTAAGCACCTTCTAAACACCATTTTGCATCGTCTCATTCTCTTTAAAGTCACTTTAAGCACCTTCTAAACCTCATTTTGCATCGTCTCATTCTCTTTAAAGTCACCTTAAGCACCTTCTAAACACCATTTTGCATCGTCTCATTCTCTTTAAAGTCACTTTAAGCACCTTCTAAACCTCATTTTGCATCGTCTCATTCTCTTTAAAGTCACCTTAAGCACCTTCTAAACACCATTTTGCATCGTCTCATTCTCTTTAAAGTCACTTTAAGCACCTTCTAAACCTCATTTTGCATCGTCTCATTCTCTTAAAAGTCACTTTAAGCACCTTCTAAACCTCATTTTGCATCGTCTCATTCTCTTTAAAGTCACCTTAAGCACCTTCTAAACCTCATTTTGCATCGTCTCATTCTCTTTAAAGTCACCTTAAGCACCTTCTAAACCTCATTTTGCATCGTCTCATTCTCTTTAAAGTCACCTTAAGCACCTTCTAAACACCATTTTGCATCGTCTCATTCTCTTTAAAGTCACTTTAAGCACCTTCTAAACCTCATTTTGCATCGTCTCATTCTCTTTAAAGTCACCTTAAACACCTTCTAAACACCATTTTGCATCGTCTCATTCTCTTTAAAGTCACTTTAAGCACCTTCTAAACACCATTTTGCATCGTCTCATTCTCTTTAAAGTCACTTTAAGCACCTTCTAAACCTCATTTTGCATCGTCTCATTCTCTTTAAAGTCACCTTAAGCACCTTCTAAACACCATTTTGCATCGTCTCATTCTCTTTAAAGTCACTTTAAGCACCTTCTAAACCTCATTTTGCATCGTCTCATTCTCTTTAAAGTCACTTTAAGCACCTTCTAAACACCATTTTGCATCGTCTCATTCTCTTTAAAGTCACTTTAAGCACCTTCTAAACACCATTTTGCATCGTCTCATTCTCTTTAAAGTCACTTTAAGCACCTTCTAAACCTCATTTTGCATCGTCTCATTCTCTTCAAAGTCACCTTAAGCACCTTCTAAACACCATTTTGCATCGTCTCATTCTCTTTAAAGTCACTTTAAGCACCTTCTAAACCTCATTTTGCATCGTCTCATTCTCTTTAAAGTCACTTTAAGCACCTTCTAAACCTCATTTTGCATCGTCTCATTCTCTTTAAAGTCACCTTAAGCACCTTCTAAACACCATTTTGCATCGTCTCATTCTCTTTAAAGTCACTTTAAGCACCTTCTAAACCTCATTTTGCATCGTCTCATTCTCTTTAAAGTCACCTTAAGCACCTTCTAAACACCATTTTGCATCGTCTCATTCTCTTTAAAGTCACTTTAAGCACCTTCTAAACACCATTTTGCATCGTCTCATTCTCTTTAAAGTCACTTTAAGCACCTTCTAAACCTCATTTTGCATCGTCTCATTCTCTTCAAAGTCACCTTAAGCACCTTCTAAACACCATTTTGCATCGTCTCATTCTCTTTAAAGTCACTTTAAGCACCTTCTAAACCTCATTTTGCATCGTCTCATTCTCTTTAAAGTCACTTTAAGCACCTTCTAAACCTCATTTTGCATCGTCTCATTCTCTTTAAAGTCACCTTAAGCACCTTCTAAACACCATTTTGCATCGTCTCATTCTCTTTAAAGTCACTTTAAGCACCTTCTAAACCTCATTTTGCATCGTCTCATTCTCTTTAAAGTCACCTTAAGCACCTTCTAAACACCATTTTGCATCGTCTCATTCTCTTTAAAATCACTTTAAGCACCTTCTAAACCTCATTTTGCATCGTCTCATTCTCTTTAAAGTCACTTTAAGCACCTTCTAAACCTCATTTTGCATCGTCTCATTCTCTTTAAAGTCACCTTAAGCACCTTCTAAACACCATTTTGCATCGTCTCATTCTCTTTAAAGTCACTTTAAGCACCTTCTAAACCTCATTTTGCATCGTCTCATTCTCTTTAAAGTCACCTTAAGCACCTTCTAAACACCATTTTGCATCGTCTCATTCTCTTTAAAGTCACCTTAAGCACCTTCTAAACCTCATTTTGCATCGTCTCATTCTCTTTAAAGTCACCTTAAGCACCTTCTAAACACCATTTTGCATCGTCTCATTCTCTTTAAAGTCACTTTAAGCACCTTCTAAACCTCATTTTGCATCGTCTCATTCTCTTTAAAGTCACTTTAAGCACCTTCTAAACCTCATTTTGCATCGTCTCATTCTCTTTAAAGTCACTTTAAGCACCTTCTAAACACCATTTTGCATCGTCTCATTCTCTTTAAAGTCACTTTAAGCACCTTCTAAACACCATTTTGCATCGTCTCATTCTCTTTAAAGTCACTTTAAGCACCTTCTAAACACCATTTTGCATCGTCTCATTCTCTTTAAAGTCACTTTAAGCACCTTCTAAACACCATTTTGCATCGTCTCATTCTCTTTAAAGTCACTTTAAGCACCTTCTAAACCTCATTTTGCATCGTCTCATTCTCTTTAAAGTCACCTTAAGCACCTTCTAAACCTCATTTTGCATCGTCTCATTCTCTTTAAAGTCACCTTAAGCACCTTCTAAACACCATTTTGCATCGTCTCATTCTCTTTAAAGTCACCTTAAGCACCTTCTAAACACCATTTTGCATCGTCTCATTCTCTTTAAAGTCACTTTAAGCACCTTCTAAACACCATTTTGCATCGTCTCATTCTCTTTAAAGTCACCTTAAGCACCTTCTAAACACCATTTTGCATCGTCTCATTCTCTTTAAAGTCACTTTAAGCACCTTCTAAACCTCATTTTGCATCGTCTCATTCTCTTTAAAGTCACCTTAAGCACCTTCTAAACACCATTTTGCATCGTCTCATTCTCTTTAAAGTCACTTTAAGCACCTTCTAAACACCATTTTGCATCGTCTCATTTTCTTTAAAGTCACTTTAAGCACCTTCTAAACCTCATTTTGCATCGTCTCATTCTCTTTAAAGTCACCTTAAGCACCTTCTAAACACCATTTTGCATCGTCTCATTCTCTTTAAAGTCACTTTAAGCACCTTCTAAACACCATTTTGCATCGTCTCATTCTCTTTAAAGTCACTTTAAGCACCTTCTAAACCTCATTTTGCATCGTCTCATTCTCTTTAAAGTCACCTTAAGCACCTTCTAAACACCATTTTGCATCGTCTCATTCTCTTTAAAGTCACTTTAAGCACCTTCTAAACCTCATTTTGCATCGTCTCATTCTCTTTAAAGTCACTTTAAGCACCTTCTAAACACCATTTTGCATCGTCTCATTCTCTTTAAAGTCACCTTAAGCACCTTCTAAACACCATTTTGCATCGTCTCATTCTCTTTAAAGTCACTTTAAGCACCTTCTAAACCTCATTTTGCATCGTCTCATTCTCTTTAAAGTCACCTTAAGCACCTTCTAAACACCATTTTGCATCGTCTCATTCTCTTTAAAGTCACTTTAAGCACCTTCTAAACACCATTTTGCATCGTCTCATTTTCTTTAAAGTCACTTTAAGCACCTTCTAAACCTCATTTTGCATCGTCTCATTCTCTTTAAAGTCACCTTAAGCACCTTCTAAACACCATTTTGCATCGTCTCATTCTCTTTAAAGTCACTTTAAGCACCTTCTAAACACCATTTTGCATCGTCTCATTCTCTTTAAAGTCACTTTAAGCACCTTCTAAACCTCATTTTGCATCGTCTCATTCTCTTTAAAGTCACCTTAAGCACCTTCTAAACACCATTTTGCATCGTCTCATTCTCTTTAAAGTCACTTTAAGCACCTTCTAAACCTCATTTTGCATCGTCTCATTCTCTTTAAAGTCACTTTAAGCACCTTCTAAACCTCATTTTGCATCGTCTCATTCTCTTTAAAGTCACCTTAAGCACCTTCTAAACACCATTTTGCATCGTCTCATTCTCTTTAAAGTCACTTTAAGCACCTTCTAAACCTCATTTTGCATCGTCTCATTCTCTTTAAAGTCACTTTAAGCACCTTCTAAACCTCATTTTGCATCGTCTCATTCTCTTTAAAGTCACCTTAAGCACCTTCTAAACACCATTTTGCATCGTCTCATTCTCTTTAAAGTCACTTTAAGCACCTTCTAAACCTCATTTTGCATCGTCTCATTCTCTTTAAAGTCACCTTAAGCACCTTCTAAACACCATTTTGCATCGTCTCATTCTCTTTAAAGTCACCTTAAGCACCTTCTAAACCTCATTTTGCATCGTCTCATTCTCTTTAAAGTCACCTTAAGCACCTTCTAAACACCATTTTGCATCGTCTCATTCTCTTTAAAGTCACTTTAAGCACCTTCTAAACCTCATTTTGCATCGTCTCATTCTCTTTAAAGTCACCTTAAGCACCTTCTAAACACCATTTTGCATCGTCTCATTCTCTTTAAAGTCACTTTAAGCACCTTCTAAACCTCATTTTGCATCGTCTCATTCTCTTTAAAGTCACTTTAAGCACCTTCTAAACCTCATTTTGCATCGTCTCATTCTCTTTAAAGTCACCTTAAGCACCTTCTAAACACCATTTTGCATCGTCTCATTCTCTTTAAAGTCACTTTAAGCACCTTCTAAACCTCATTTTGCATCGTCTCATTCTCTTTAAAGTCACTTTAAGCACCTTCTAAACCTCATTTTGCATCGTCTCATTCTCTTTAAAGTCACCTTAAGCACCTTCTAAACACCATTTTGCATCGTCTCATTCTCTTTAAAGTCACTTTAAGCACCTTCTAAACCTCATTTTGCATCGTCTCATTCTCTTTAAAGTCACCTTAAGCACCTTCTAAACACCATTTTGCATCGTCTCATTCTCTTTAAAGTCACCTTAAGCACCTTCTAAACCTCATTTTGCATCGTCTCATTCTCTTTAAAGTCACCTTAAGCACCTTCTAAACACCATTTTGCATCGTCTCATTCTCTTTAAAGTCACTTTAAGCACCTTCTAAACCTCATTTTGCATCGTCTCATTCTCTTTAAAGTCACTTTAAGCACCTTCTAAACCTCATTTTGCATCGTCTCATTCTCTTTAAAGTCACTTTAAGCACCTTCTAAACACCATTTTGCATCGTCTCATTCTCTTTAAAGTCACTTTAAGCACCTTCTAAACACCATTTTGCATCGTCTCATTCTCTTTAAAGTCACCTTAAGCACCTTCTAAACCTCATTTTGCATCGTCTCATTCTCTTTAAAGTCACCTTAAGCACCTTCTAAACCTCATTTTGCATCGTCTCATTCTCTTTAAAGTCACCTTAAGCACCTTCTAAACACCATTTTTCATCGTCTCATTCTCTTTAAAGTCACTTTAAGCACCTTCTAAACCTCATTTTGCATCGTCTCATTCTCTTTAAAGTCACCTTAAGCACCTTCTAAACACCATTTTGCATCGTCTCATTCTCTTTAAAGTCACTTTAAGCACCTTCTAAACACCATTTTGCATCGTCTCATTCTCTTTAAAGTCACTTTAAGCACCTTCTAAACCTCATTTTGCATCGTCTCATTCTCTTTAAAGTCACCTTAAGCACCTTCTAAACACCATTTTGCATCGTCTCATTCTCTTTAAAGTCACTTTAAGCACCTTCTAAACCTCATTTTGCATCGTCTCATTCTCTTTAAAGTCACCTTAAGCACCTTCTAAACACCATTTTGCATCGTCTCATTCTCTTTAAAGTCACTTTAAGCACCTTCTAAACACCATTTTGCATCGTCTCATTCTCTTTAAAGTCACTTTAAGCACCTTCTAAACCTCATTTTGCATCGTCTCATTCTCTTTAAAGTCACCTTAAGCACCTTCTAAACACCATTTTGCATCGTCTCATTCTCTTTAAAGTCACTTTAAGCACCTTCTAAACCTCATTTTGCATCGTCTCATTCTCTTTAAAGTCACTTTAAGCACCTTCTAAACCTCATTTTGCATCGTCTCATTCTCTTTAAAGTCACCTTAAGCACCTTCTAAACACCATTTTGCATCGTCTCATTCTCTTTAAAGTCACTTTAAGCACCTTCTAACCTCATTTTGCATCGTCTCATTCTCTTTAAAGTCACCTTAAGCACCTTCTAAACCTCATTTTGCATCGTCTCATTCTCTTTAAAGTCACCTTAAGCACCTTCTAAACACCATTTTGCATCGTCTCATTCTCTTTAAAGTCACCTTAAGCACCTTCTAAACACCATTTTGCATCGTCTCATTCTCTTTAAAGTCACTTTAAGCACCTTCTAAACACCATTTTGCATCGTCTCATTCTCTTTAAAGTCACCTTAAGCACCTTCTAAACACCATTTTGCATCGTCTCATTCTCTTTAAAGTCACTTTAAGCACCTTCTAAACCTCATTTTGCATCGTCTCATTCTCTTTAAAGTCACCTTAAGCACCTTCTAAACACCATTTTGCATCGTCTCATTCTCTTTAAAGTCACCTCAAGCACCTTCTAAACACCATTTTGCATCGTCTCATTCTCTTTAAAGTCACCTTAAGCACCTTCTAAACCTCATTTTGCATCGTCTCATTCTCTTTAAAGTCACCTTAAGCACCTTCTAAACACCATTTTGCATCGTCTCATTCTCTTTAAAGTCACTTTAAGCACCTTCTAAACCTCATTTTGCATCGTCTCATTCTCTTTAAAGTCACCTTAAGCACCTTCTAAACACCATTTTGCATCGTCCTCATTCTCTTTAAAGTCACCTTAAGCACCTTCTAAACACCATTTTGCATCGTCTCATTCTCTTTAAAGTCACTTAAGCACCTTCTAAACACCATTTTGCATCGTCTCATTCTCTTTAAAGTCACTTTAAGCACCTTCTAAACACCATTTTGCATCGTCTCATTCTCTTTAAAGTCACTTTAAGCACCTTCTAAACCTCATTTTGCATCGTCTCATTCTCTTTAAAGTCACCTTAAGCACCTTCTAAACCTCATTTTGCATCGTCTCATTCTCTTTAAAGTCACCTTAAGCACCTTCTAAACACCATTTTGCATCGTCTCATTCTCTTTAAAGTCACCTTAAGCACCTTCTAAACACCATTTTGCATCGTCTCATTCTCTTTAAAGTCACTTTAAGCACCTTCTAAACACCATTTTGCATCGTCTCATTCTCTTTAAAGTCACCTTAAGCACCTTCTAAACACCATTTTGCATCGTCTCATTCTCTTTAAAGTCACTTTAAGCACCTTCTAAACCTCATTTTGCATCGTCTCATTCTCTTTAAAGTCACCTTAAGCACCTTCTAAACACCATTTTGCATCGTCTCATTCTCTTTAAAGTCACTTTAAGCACCTTCTAAACCTCATTTTGCATCGTCTCATTCTCTTTAAAGTCACCTTAAGCACCTTCTAAACACCATTTTGCATCGTCTCATTCTCTTTAAAGTCACCTTAAGCACCTTCTAAACACCATTTTGCATCGTCTCATTCTCTTTAAAGTCACCTTAAGCACCTTCTAAACACCATTTTGCATCGTCTCATTCTCTTTAAAGTCACTTTAAGCACCTTCTAAACCTCATTTTGCATCGTCTCATTCTCTTTAAAGTCACCTTAAGCACCTTCTAAACACCATTTTGCATCGTCTCATTCTCTTTAAAGTCACTTTAAGCACCTTCTAAACCTCATTTTGCATCGTCTCATTCTCTTTAAAGTCACCTTAAGCACCTTCTAAACACCATTTTGCATCGTCTCATTCTCTTTAAAGTCACTTTAAACACCTTCTAAACACCATTTTGCATCGTCTCATTCTCTTTAAAGTCACTTTAAGCACCTTCTAGACCTCATTTTGCATCGTCTCATTCTCTTTAAAGTCACCTTAAGCACCTTCTAAACACCATTTTGCATCGTCTCATTCTCTTTAAAGTCACTTTAAGCACCTTCTAAACACCATTTTGCATCGTCTCATTCTCTTTAAAGTCACTTTAAGCACCTTCTAAACCTCATTTTGCATCGTCTCATTCTCTTTAAAGTCACCTTAAGCACCTTCTAAACACCATTTTGCATCGTCTCATTCTCTTTAAAGTCACTTTAAGCACCTTCTAAACCTCATTTTGCATCGTCTCATTCTCTTTAAAGTCACCTTAAGCACCTTCTAAACACCATTTTGCATCGTCTCATTCTCTTTAAAGTCACTTTAAGCACCTTCTAAACACCATTTTGCATCGTCTCATTCTCTTTAAAGTCACTTTAAGCACCTTCTAAACCTCATTTTGCATCGTCTCATTCTCTTTAAAGTCACCTTAAGCACCTTCTAAACACCATTTTGCATCGTCTCATTCTCTTTAAAGTCACTTTAAGCACCTTCTAAACCTCATTTTGCATCGTCTCATTCTCTTTAAAGTCACCTTAAGCACCTTCTAAACACCATTTTGCATCGTCTCATTCTCTTTAAAGTCACTTTAAGCACCTTCTAAACACCATTTTGCATCGTCTCATTCTCTTAAAGTCACTTTAAGCACCTTCTAAACCTCATTTTGCATCGTCTCATTCTCTTTAAAGTCACCTTAAGCACCTTCTAAACACCATTTTGCATCGTCTCATTCTCTTTAAAGTCACTTTAAGCACCTTCTAAACCTCATTTTGCATCGTCTCATTCTCTTTAAAGTCACTTTAAGCACCTTCTAAACCTCATTTTGCATCGTCTCATTCTCTTTAAAGTCACCTTAAGCACCTTCTAAACACCATTTTGCATCGTCTCATTCTCTTTAAAGTCACTTTAAGCACCTTCTAAACCTCATTTTGCATCGTCTCATTCTCTTTAAAGTCACCTTAAGCACCTTCTAAACACCATTTTGCATCGTCTCATTCTCTTTAAAGTCACTTTAAGCACCTTCTAAACCTCATTTTGCATCGTCTCATTCTCTTTAAAGTCACTTTAAGCACCTTCTAAACCTCATTTTGCATCGTCTCATTCTCTTTAAAGTCACCTTAAGCACCTTCTAAACACCATTTTGCATCGTCTCATTCTCTTTAAAGTCACTTTAAGCACCTTCTAAACCTCATTTTGCATCGTCTCATTCTCTTTAAAGTCACCTCAAGCACCTTCTAAACACCATTTTGCATCGTCTCATTCTCTTTAAAGTCACCTTAAGCACCTTCTAAACCTCATTTTGCATCGTCTCATTCTCTTTAAAGTCACCTTAAGCACCTTCTAAACACCATTTTGCATCGTCTCATTCTCTTTAAAGTCACTTTAAGCACCTTCTAAACCTCATTTTGCATCGTCTCATTCTCTTTAAAGTCACTTTAAGCACCTTCTAAACCTCATCTTGCATCGTCTCATTCTCTTTAAAGTCACTTTAAGCACCTTCTAAACACCATTTTGCATCGTCTCATTCTCTTTAAAGTCACTTTAAGCACCTTCTAAACACCATTTTGCATCGTCTCATTCTCTTTAAAGTCACCTTAAGCACCTTCTAAACACCATTTTGCATCGTCTCATTCTCTTTAAAGTCACCTTAAGCACCTTCTAAACCTCATTTTGCATCGTCTCATTCTCTTTAAAGTCACCTTAAGCACCTTCTAAACACCATTTTGCATCGTCTCATTCTCTTTAAAGTCACTTTAAGCACCTTCTAAACCTCATTTTGCATCGTCTCATTCTCTTTAAAGTCACTTTAAGCACCTTCTAAACCTCATTTTGCATCGTCTCATTCTCTTTAAAGTCACTTTAAGCACCTTCTAAACACCATTTTGCATCGTCTCATTCTCTTTAAAGTCACTTTAAGCACCTTCTAAACACCATTTTGCATCGTCTCATTCTCTTTAAAGTCACTTTAAGCACCTTCTAAACACCATTTTGCATCGTCTCATTCTCTTTAAAGTCACTTTAAGCACCTTCTAAACCTCATTTTGCATCGTCTCATTCTCTTTAAAGTCACCTTAAGCACCTTCTAAACACCATTTTGCATCGTCTCATTCTCTTTAAAGTCACTTTAAGCACCTTCTAAACCTCATTTTGCATCGTCTCATTCTCTTTAAAGTCACCTTAAGCATCTTCTAAACACCATTTTGCATCGTCTCATTCTCTTTAAAGTCACTTTAAGCACCTTCTAAACACCATTTTGCATCGTCTCATTCTCTTTAAAGTCACTTTAAGCACCTTCTAAACCTCATTTTGCATCGTCTCATTCTCTTTAAAGTCACCTTAAGCACCTTCTAAACACCATTTTGCATCGTCTCATTCTCTTTAAAGTCACTTTAAGCACCTTCTAAACCTCATTTTGCATCGTCTCATTCTCTTTAAAGTCACTTTAAGCACCTTCTAAACCTCATTTTGCATCGTCTCATTCTCTTTAAAGTCACCTTAAGCACCTTCTAAACACCATTTTGCATCGTCTCATTCTCTTTAAAGTCACTTTAAGCACCTTCTAAACCTCATTTTGCATCGTCTCATTCTCTTTAAAGTCACCTTAAGCACCTTCTAAACACCATTTTGCATCGTCTCATTCTCTTTAAAGTCACTTTAAGCACCTTCTAAACCTCATTTTGCATCGTCTCATTCTCTTTAAAGTCACCTTAAGCACCTTCTAAACACCATTTTGCATCGTCTCATTCTCTTTAAAGTCACTTTAAGCACCTTCTAAACACCATTTTGCATCGTCTCATTCTCTTTAAAGTCACTTTAAGCACCTTCTAAACCTCATTTTGCATCGTCTCATTCTCTTTAAAGTCACCTTAAGCACCTTCTAAACCTCATTTTGCATCGTCTCATTCTCTTTAAAGTCACCTTAAGCACCTTCTAAACCTCATTTTGCATCGTCTCATTCTCTTTAAAGTCACCTTAAGCACCTTCTAAACACCATTTTGCATCGTCTCATTCTCTTTAAAGTCACTTTAAGCACCTTCTAAACCTCATTTTGCATCGTCTCATTCTCTTTAAAGTCACCTTAAGCACCTTCTAAACACCATTTTGCATCGTCTCATTCTCTTTAAAGTCACTTTAAGCACCTTCTAAACACCATTTTGCATCGTCTCATTCTCTTTAAAGTCACTTTAAGCACCTTCTAAACACCATTTTGCATCGTCTCATTCTCTTTAAAGTCACTTTAAGCACCTTCTAAACCTCATTTTGCATCGTCTCATTCTCTTTAAAGTCACCTTAAGCACCTTCTAAACACCATTTTGCATCGTCTCATTCTCTTTAAAGTCACTTTAAGCACCTTCTAAACACCATTTTGCATCGTCTCATTCTCTTTAAAGTCACTTTAAGCACCTTCTAAACCTCATTTTGCATCGTCTCATTCTCTTTAAAGTCACTTTAAGCACCTTCTAAACACCATTTTGCATCGTCTCATTCTCTTTAAAGTCACTTTAAGCACCTTCTAAACCTCATTTTGCATCGTCTCATTCTCTTTAAAGTCACTTTAAGCACCTTCTAAACACCATTTTGCATCGTCTCATTCTCTTTAAAGTCACTTTAAGCACCTTCTAAACCTCATTTTGCATCGTCTCATTCTCTTTAAAGTCACTTTAAGCACCTTCTAAACACCATTTTGCATCGTCTCATTCTCTTTAAAGTCACCTTAAGCACCTTCTAAACACCATTTTGCATCGTCTCATTCTCTTTAAAGTCACTTTAAGAACCTTCTAAACCTCATTTTGCATCGTCTCATTCTCTTTAAAGTCACCTTAAGCACCTTCTAAACCTCATTTTGCATCGTCTCATTCTCTTTAAAGTCACCTTAAGCACCTTCTTAACACCATTTTGCATCGTCTCATTCTCTTTAAAGTCACCTTAAGCACCTTCTAAACACCATTTTGCATCGTCTCATTCTCTTTAAAGTCACTTTAAGCACCTTCTAAACCTCATTTTGCATCGTCTCATTCTCTTTAAAGTCACCTTAAGCACCTTCTAAACCTCATTTTGCATCGTCTCATTCTCTTTAAAGTCACCTTAAGCACCTTCTAAACACCATTTTGCTTCGTCTCATTCTCTTTAAAGTCACCTTAAGCACCTTCTAAACACCATTTTGCATCGTCTCATTCTCTTTAAAGTCACTTTAAGCACCTTCTAAACCTCATTTTGCATCGTCTCATTCTCTTTAAAGTCACTTTAAGCACCTTCTAAACACCATTTTGGATCGTCTCATTCTCTTTAAAGTCACTTTAAGCACCTTCTAAACACCATTTTGCATCGTCTCATTCTCTTTAAAGTCACCTTAAGCACCTTCTAAACACCATTTTGCATCGTCTCATTCTCTTTAAAGTCACCTTAAGCACCTTCTAAACCTCATTTTGCATCGTCTCATTCTCTTTAAAGTCACCTTAAGCACCTTCTAAACACCATTTTGCATCGTCTCATTCTCTTTAAAGTCACTTTAAGCACCTTCTAAACCTCATTTTGCATCGTCTCATTCTCTTTAAAGTCACTTTAAGCACCTTCTAAACCTCATTTTGCATCGTCTCATTCTCTTTAAAGTCACTTTAAGCACCTTCTAAACACCATTTTGCATCGTCTCATTCTCTTTAAAGTCACTTTAAGCACCTTCTAAACACCATTTTGCATCGTCTCATTCTCTTTAAAGTCACTTTAAGCACCTTCTAAACACCATTTTGCATCGTCTCATTCTCTTTAAAGTCACTTTAAGCACCTTCTAAACCTCATTTTGCATCGTCTCATTCTCTTTAAAGTCACCTTAAGCACCTTCTAAACACCATTTTGCATCGTCTCATTCTCTTTAAAGTCACTTTAAGCACCTTCTAAACCTCATTTTGCATCGTCTCATTCTCTTTAAAGTCACCTTAAGCACCTTCTAAACACCATTTTGCATCGTCTCATTCTCTTTAAAGTCACTTTAAGCAC
>NW_026689952.1:0-39632 GCF_943734765.1 Anopheles ziemanni | reverse complement strand
TCTCATTCTCTTTTAAAGTCACCTTAAGCACCTTCTAAACACCCATTTTGCATCGTCTCATTCTCTTTAAAGTCACCTTAAGCACCTTCTAAACACCATTTTGCATCGTCTCATTCTCTTTAAAGTCACCTTAAGCACCTTCTAAACCACCATTTTGCATCGTCTCATTCTCTTTAAAGTCACCTTAAGCACCTTCTAAACACCATTTTGCATCGTCTCATTCTCTTTAAAGTCACCTTAAGCACCTTCTAAACACCATTTTGCATCGTCTCATTCTCTTTAAAGTCACTTTAAGCACCTTCTAAACCTCATTTTGCATCGTCTCATTCTCTTTAAAGTCACCTTTAAGCACCTTCTAAACACCATTTTGCATCGTCTCATTCTCTTTAAAGTCACTTTAAGCACCTTCTAAACCTCATTTTGCATCGTCTCATTCTCTTTAAAGTCACCTTTAAGCACCTTCTAAACACCATTTTGCATCGTCTCATTCTCTTTAAGTCACTTTAAGCACCTTCTAAACCTCATTTTGCATCGTCTCATTCTCTTTAAAGTCACCTTAAGCACCTTCTAAACACCATTTTGCATCGTCTCATTCTCTTTAAAGTCACCTTAAGCACCTTCTAAACACCATTTTGCATCGTCTCATTCTCTTTAAAGTCACTTTAAGCACCTTCTAAACCTCATTTTGCATCGTCTCATTCTCTTTAAAGTCACTTTAAGCACCTTCTAAACCTCATTTTGCATCGTCTCATTCTCTTTAAAGTCACTTTAAGCACCTTCTAAACCTCATTTTGCATCGTCTCATTCTCTTTAAAGTCACTTTAAGCACCTTCTAAACCTCATTTTGCATCGTCTCATTCTCTTTAAAGTCACTTTAAGCACCTTCTAAACACCATTTTGCATCGTCTCATTCTCTTTAAAGTCACTTTAAGCACCTTCTAAACCTCATTTTGCATCGTCTCATTCTCTTTAAAGTCACCTTAAGCACCTTCTAAACACCATTTTGCATCGTCTCATTCTCTTTAAAGTCACTTTAAGCACCTTCTAAACCTCATTTTGCATCGTCTCATTCTCTTTAAAGTCACTTTAAGCACCTTCTAAACCTCATTTTGCATCGTCTCATTCTCTTTAAAGTCACCTTAAGCACCTTCTAAACACCATTTTGCATCGTCTCATTCTCTTTAAAGTCACTTTAAGCACCTTCTAAACCTCATTTTGCATCGTCTCATTCTCTTTAAAGTCACCTTAAGCACCTTCTAAACACCATTTTGCATCGTCTCATTCTCTTTAAAGTCACCTTAAGCACCTTCTAAACACCATTTTGCATCGTCTCATTCTCTTTAAAGTCACCTTAAGCACCTTCTAAACACCATTTTGCATCGTCTCATTCTCTTTAAAGTCACCTTAAGCACCTTCTAAACACCATTTTGCATCGTCTCATTCTCTTTAAAGTCACTTTAAGCACCTTCTAAACCTCATTTTGCATCGTCTCATTCTCTTTAAAGTCACCTTAAGCACCTTCTAAACACCATTTTGCATCGTCTCATTCTCTTTAAAGTCACTTTAAGCACCTTCTAAACCTCATTTTGCATCGTCTCATTCTCTTTAAAGTCACTTTAAGCACCTTCTAAACCTCATTTTGCATCGTCTCATTGTCTTTAAAGTCACTTTAAGCACCTTCTAAACACCATTTTGCATCGTCTCATTCTCTTTAAAGTCACTTTAAGCACCTTCTAAACCTCATTTTGCATCGTCTCATTCTCTTTAAAGTCACCTTAAGCACCTTCTAAACACCATTTTGCATCGTCTCATTCTCTTTAAAGTCACTTTAAGCACCTTCTAAACCTCATTTTGCATCGTCTCATTCTCTTTAAAGTCACCTTAAGCACCTTCTAAACACCATTTTGCATCGTCTCATTCTCTTTAAAGTCACCTTAAGCACCTTCTAAACACCATTTTGCATCGTCTCATTCTCTTTAAAGTCACTTTAAGCACCTTCTAAACCTCATTTTGCATCGTCTCATTCTCTTTAAAGTCACTTTAAGCACCTTCTAAACCTCATTTTGCATCGTCTCATTCTCTTTAAAGTCACTTTAAGCACCTTCTAAACCTCATTTTGCATCGTCTCATTCTCTTTAAAGTCACTTTAAGCACCTTCTAAACCTCATTTTGCATCGTCTCATTCTCTTTAAAGTCACTTTAAGCACCTTCTAAACCTCATTTTGCATCGTCTCATTCTCTTTAAAGTCACTTTAAGCACCTTCTAAACCTCATTTTGCATCGTCTCATTCTCTTTAAAGTCACTTTAAGCACCTTCTAAACCTCATTTTGCATCGTCTCATTCTCTTTAAAGTCACTTTAAGCACCTTCTAAACCTCATTTTGCATCGTCTCATTCTCTTTAAAGTCACTTTAAGCACCTTCTAAACCTCATTTTGCATCGTCTCATTCTCTTTAAAGTCACCTTAAGCACCTTCTAAACACCATTTTGCATCGTCTCATTCTCTTTAAAGTCACTTTAAGCACCTTCTAAACCTCATTTTGCATCGTCTCATTCTCTTTAAAGTCACCTTAAGCACCTTCTAAACACCATTTTGCATCGTCTCATTCTCTTTAAAGTCACCTTAAGCACCTTCTAAACACCATTTTGCATCGTCTCATTCTCTTTAAAGTCACTTTAAGCACCTTCTAAACCTCATTTTGCATCGTCTCATTCTCTTTAAAGTCACTTTAAGCACCTTCTAAACCTCATTTTGCATCGTCTCATTCTCTTTAAAGTCACTTTAAGCACCTTCTAAACCTCATTTTGCATCGTCTCATTCTCTTTAAAGTCACTTTAAGCACCTTCTAAACCTCATTTTGCATCGTCTCATTCTCTTTAAAGTCACTTTAAGCACCTTCTAAACCTCATTTTGCATCGTCTCATTCTCTTTAAAGTCACTTTAAGCACCTTCTAAACCTCATTTTGCATCGTCTCATTCTCTTTAAAGTCACTTTAAGCACCTTCTAAACACCATTTTGCATCGTCTCATTCTCTTTAAAGTCACTTTAAGCACCTTCTAAACCTCATTTTGCATCGTCTCATTCTCTTTAAAGTCACTTTAAGCACCTTCTAAACACCATTTTGCATCGTCTCATTCTCTTTAAAGTCACTTTAAGCACCTTCTAAACCTCATTTTGCATCGTCTCATTCTCTTTAAAGTCACCTTAAGCACCTTCTAAACACCATTTTGCATCGTCTCATTCTCTTTAAAGTCACTTTAAGCACCTTCTAAACCTCATTTTGCATCGTCTCATTCTCTTTAAAGTCACCTTAAGCACCTTCTAAACACCATTTTGCATCGTCTCATTCTCTTTAAAGTCACCTTAAGCACCTTCTAAACACCATTTTGCATCGTCTCATTCTCTTTAAAGTCACTTTAAGCACCTTCTAAACCTCATTTTGCATCGTCTCATTCTCTTTAAAGTCACTTTAAGCACCTTCTAAACCTCATTTTGCATCGTCTCATTCTCTTTAAAGTCACTTTAAGCACCTTCTAAACCTCATTTTGCATCGTCTCATTCTCTTTAATGTCACTTTAAGCACCTTCTAAACCTCATTTTGCATCGTCTCATTCTCTTTAAAGTCACTTTAAGCACCTTCTAAACCTCATTTTGCATCGTCTCATTCTCTTTAAAGTCACCTTAAGCACCTTCTAAACACCATTTTGCATCGTCTCATTCTCTTTAAAGTCACTTTAAGCACCTTCTAAACCTCATTTTGCATCGTCTCATTCTCTTTAAAGTCACTTTAAGCACCTTCTAAACACCATTTTGCATCATCTCATTCTCTTTAAAGTCACTTTAAGCACCTTCTAAACCTCATTTTGCATCGTCTCATTCTCTTTAAAGTCACCTTAAGCACCTTCTAAACACCATTTTGCATCGTCTCATTCTCTTTAAAGTCACTTTAAGCACCTTCTAAACACCATTTTGCATCGTCTCATTCTCTTTAAAGTCACCTTAAGCACCTTCTAAACACCATTTTGCATCGTCTCATTCTCTTTAAAGTCACCTTAAGCACCTTCTAAACACCATTTTGCATCGTCTCATTCTCTTTAAAGTCACTTTAAGCACCTTCTAAACCTCATTTTGCATCGTCTCATTCTCTTTAAAGTCACCTTAAGCACCTTCTAAACACCATTTTGCATCGTCTCATTCTCTTTAAAGTCACTTTAAGCACCTTCTAAACCTCATTTTGCATCGTCTCATTCTCTTTAAAGTCACTTTAAGCACCTTCTAAACCTCATTTTGCATCGTCTCATTCTCTTTAAAGTCACTTTAAGCACCTTCTAAACACCATTTTGCATCGTCTCATTCTCTTTAAAGTCACTTTAAGCACCTTCTAAACACCATTTTGCATCGTCTCATTCTCTTTAAAGTCACTTTAAGCACCTTCTAAACCTCATTTTGCATCGTCTCATTCTCTTTAAAGTCACCTTAAGCACCTTCTAAACATCATTTTGCATCGTCTCATTCTCTTTAAAGTCACCTTAAGCACCTTCTAAACACCATTTTGCATCGTCTCATTCTCTTTAAAGTCACTTTAAGCACCTTCTAAACCTCATTTTGCATCGTCTCATTCTCTTTAAAGTCACTTTAAGCACCTTCTAAACCTCATTTTGCATCGTCTCATTCTCTTTAAAGTCACTTTAAGCACCTTCTAAACCTCATTTTGCATCGTCTCATTCTCTTTAAAGTCACTTTAAGCACCTTCTAAACCTCATTTTGCATCGTCTCATTCTCTTTAAAGTCACTTTAAGCACCTTCTAAACACCATTTTGCATCGTCTCATTCTCTTTAAAGTCACTTTAAGCACCTTCTTAACCTCATTTTGCATCGTCTCATTCTCTTTAAAGTCACCTTAAGCACCTTCTAAACACCATTTTGCATCGTCTCATTCTCTTTAAAGTCACTTTAAGCACCTTCTAAACACCATTTTGCATCGTCTCATTCTCTTTAAAGTCACCTTAAGCACCTTCTAAACACCATTTTGCATCGTCTCATTCTCTTTAAAGTCACCTTAAGCACCTTCTAAACACCATTTTGCATCGTCTCATTCTCTTTAAAGTCACTTTAAGCACCTTCTAAACCTCATTTTGCATCGTCTCATTCTCTTTAAAGTCACCTTAAGCACCTTCTAAACACCATTTTGCATCGTCTCATTCTCTTTAAAGTCACTTTAAGCACCTTCTAAACCTCATTTTGCATCGTCTCATTCTCTTTAAAGTCACCTTAAGCACCTTCTAAACACCATTTGCATCGTCTCATTCTCTTTAAAGTCACTTTAAGCACCTTCTAAACCTCATTTTGCATCGTCTCATTCTCTTTAAAGTCACCTTAAGCACCTTCTAAACACCATTTTGCATCGTCTCATTCTCTTTAAAGTCACTTTAAGCACCTTCTAAACACCATTTTGCATCGTCTCATTCTCTTTAAAGTCACCTTAAGCACCTTCTAAACACCATTTTGCATCGTCTCATTCTCTTTAAAGTCACCTTAAGCACCTTCTAAACACCATTTTGCATCGTCTCATTCTCTTTAAAGTCACTTTAAGCACCTTCTAAACCTCATTTTGCATCGTCTCATTCTCTCTAAAGTCACCTTAAGCACCTTCTAAACACCATTTTGCATCGTCTCATTCTCTTTAAAGTCACTTTAAGCACCTTCTAAACCTCATTTTGCATCGTCTCATTCTCTTTAAAGTCACTTTAAGCACCTTCTAAACCTCATTTTGCATCGTCTCATTCTCTTTAAAGTCACTTTAAGCACCTTCTAAACACCATTTTGCATCGTCTCATTCTCTTTAAAGTCACTTTAAGCACCTTCTAAACACCATTTTGCATCGTCTCATTCTCTTTAAAGTCACTTTAAGCACCTTCTAAACCTCATTTTGCATCGTCTCATTCTCTTTAAAGTCACCTTAAGCACCTTCTAAACACCATTTTGCATCGTCTCATTCTCTTTAAAGTCACTTTAAGCACCTTCTAAACCTCATTTTGCATCGTCTCATTCTCTTTAAAGTCACCTTAAGCACCTTCTAAACACCATTTTGCATCGTCTCATTCTCTTTAAAGTCACCTTAAGCACCTTCTAAACACCATTTTGCATCGTCTCATTCTCTTTAAAGTCACCTTAAGCACCTTCTAAACACCATTTTGCATCGTCTCATTCTCTTTAAAGTCACCTTAAGCACCTTCTAAACACCATTTTGCATCGTCTCATTCTCTTTAAAGTCACTTTAAGCACCTTCTAAACCTCATTTTGCATCGTCTCATTCTCTTTAAAGTCACCTTAAGCACCTTCTAAACACCATTTTGCATCGTCTCATTCTCTTTAAAGTCACTTTAAGCACCTTCTAAACCTCATTTTGCATCGTCTCATTCTCTTTAAAGTCACTTTAAGCACCTTCTAAACACCATTTTGCATCGTCTCATTCTCTTTAAAGTCACTTTAAGCACCTTCTAAACCTCATTTTGCATCGTCTCATTCTCTTTAAAGTCACCTTAAGCACCTTCTAAACACCATTTTGCATCGTCTCATTCTCTTTAAAGTCACTTTAAGCACCTTCTAAACACCATTTTGCATCGTCTCATTCTCTTTAAAGTCACCTTAAGCACCTTCTAAACACCATTTTGCATCGTCTCATTCTCTTTAAAGTCACCTTAAGCACCTTCTAAACACCATTTTGCATCGTCTCATTCTCTTTAAAGTCACCTTAAGCACCTTCTAAACCTCATTTTGCATCGTCTCATTCTCTTTAAAGTCACTTTAAGCACCTTCTAAACCTCATTTTGCATCGTCTCATTCTCTTTAAAGTCACTTTAAGCACCTTCTAAACCTCATTTTGCATCGTCTCATTCTCTTTAAAGTCACTTTAAGCACCTTCTAAACCTCATTTTGCATCGTCTCATTCTCTTTAAAGTCACTTTAAGCACCTTCTAAACCTCATTTTGCATCGTCTCATTCTCTTTAAAGTCACTTTAAGCACCTTCTAAACCTCATTTTGCATCGTCTCATTCTCTTTAAAGTCACTTTAAGCACCTTCTAAACCTCATTTTGCATCGTCTCATTCTCTTTAAAGTCACTTTAAGCACCTTCTAAACCTCATTTTGCATCGTCTCATTCTCTTTAAAGTCACTTTAAGCACCTTCTAAACCTCATTTTGCATCGTCTCATTCTCTTTAAAGTCACTTTAAGCACCTTCTAAACCTCATTTTGCATCGTCTCATTCTCTTTAAAGTCACTTTAAGCACCTTCTAAACCTCATTTTGCATCGTCTCATTCTCTTTAAAGTCACTTTAAGCACCTTCTAAACACCATTTTGCATCGTCTCATTCTCTTTAAAGTCACTTTAAGCACCTTCTAAACCTCATTTTGCATCGTCTCATTCTCTTTAAAGTCACTTTAAGCACCTTCTAAACACCATTTTGCATCGTCTCATTCTCTTTAAAGTCACCTTAAGCACCTTCTAAACACCATTTTGCATCGTCTCATTCTCTTTAAAGTCACCTTAAGCACCTTCTAAACACCATTTTGCATCGTCTCATTCTCTTTAAAGTCACCTTAAGCACCTTCTAAACACCATTTTGCATCGTCTCATTCTCTTTAAAGTCACTTTAAGCACCTTCTAAACCTCATTTTGCATCGTCTCATTCTCTTTAAAGTCACTTTAAGCACCTTCTAAACCTCATTTTGCATCGTCTCATTCTCTTTAAAGTCACTTTAAGCACCTTCTAAACCTCATTTTGCATCGTCTCATTCTCTTTAAAGTCACTTTAAGCACCTTCTAAACCTCATTTTGCATCGTCTCATTCTCTTTAAAGTCACCTTAAGCACCTTCTAAACACCATTTTGCATCGTCTCATTCTCTTTAAAGTCACTTTAAGCACCTTCTAAACCTCATTTTGCATCGTCTCATTCTCTTTAAAGTCACCTTAAGCACCTTCTAAACACCATTTTGCATCGTCTCATTCTCTTTAAAGTCACCTTAAGCACCTTCTAAACACCATTTTGCATCGTCTCATTCTCTTTAAAGTCACTTTAAGCACCTTCTAAACCTCATTTTGCATCGTCTCATTCTCTTTAAAGTCACTTTAAGCACCTTCTAAACACCATTTTGCATCGTCTCATTCTCTTTAAAGTCACCTTAAGCACCTTCTAAACACCATTTTGCATCGTCTCATTCTCTTTAAAGTCACCTTAAGCACCTTCTAAACACCATTTTGCATCGTCTCATTCTCTTTAAAGTCACTTTAAGCACCTTCTAAACCTCATTTTGCATCGTCTCATTCTCTTTAAAGTCACCTTAAGCACCTTCTAAACACCATTTTGCATCGTCTCATTCTCTTTAAAGTCACTTTAAGCACCTTCTAAACCTCATTTTGCATCGTCTCATTCTCTTTAAAGTCACTTTAAGCACCTTCTAAACACCATTTTGCATCATCTCATTCTCTTTAAAGTCACTTTAAGCACCTTCTAAACCTCATTTTGCATCGTCTCATTCTCTTTAAAGTCACCTTAAGCACCTTCTAAACACCATTTTGCATCGTCTCATTCTCTTTAAAGTCACTTTAAGCACCTTCTAAACACCATTTTGCATCGTCTCATTCTCTTTAAAGTCACCTTAAGCACCTTCTAAACACCATTTTGCATCGTCTCATTCTCTTTAAAGTCACCTTAAGCACCTTCTAAACACCATTTTGCATCGTCTCATTCTCTTTAAAGTCACTTTAAGCACCTTCTAAACCTCATTTTGCATCGTCTCATTCTCTTTAAAGTCACCTTAAGCACCTTCTAAACACCATTTTGCATCGTCTCATTCTCTTTAAAGTCACTTTAAGCACCTTCTAAACCTCATTTTGCATCGTCTCATTCTCTTTAAAGTCACTTTAAGCACCTTCTAAACCTCATTTTGCATCGTCTCATTCTCTTTAAAGTCACTTTAAGCACCTTCTAAACACCATTTTGCATCGTCTCATTCTCTTTAAAGTCACTTTAAGCACCTTCTAAACACCATTTTGCATCGTCTCATTCTCTTTAAAGTCACTTTAAGCACCTTCTAAACCTCATTTTGCATCGTCTCATTCTCTTTAAAGTCACCTTAAGCACCTTCTAAACACCATTTTGCATCGTCTCATTCTCTTTAAAGTCACCTTAAGCACCTTCTAAACACCATTTTGCATCGTCTCATTCTCTTTAAAGTCACTTTAAGCACCTTCTAAACCTCATTTTGCATCGTCTCATTCTCTTTAAAGTCACTTTAAGCACCTTCTAAACCTCATTTTGCATCGTCTCATTCTCTTTAAAGTCACTTTAAGCACCTTCTAAACCTCATTTTGCATCGTCTCATTCTCTTTAAAGTCACCTTAAGCACCTTCTAAACCTCATTTTGCATCGTCTCATTCTCTTTAAAGTCACTTTAAGCACCTTCTAAACACCATTTTGCATCGTCTCATTCTCTTTAAAGTCACTTTAAGCACCTTCTTAACCTCATTTTGCATCGTCTCATTCTCTTTAAAGTCACCTTAAGCACCTTCTAAACACCATTTTGCATCGTCTCATTCTCTTTAAAGTCACTTTAAGCACCTTCTAAACACCATTTTGCATCGTCTCATTCTCTTTAAAGTCACCTTAAGCACCTTCTAAACACCATTTTGCATCGTCTCATTCTCTTTAAAGTCACCTTAAGCACCTTCTAAACACCATTTTGCATCGTCTCATTCTCTTTAAAGTCACTTTAAGCACCTTCTAAACCTCATTTTGCATCGTCTCATTCTCTTTAAAGTCACCTTAAGCACCTTCTAAACACCATTTTGCATCGTCTCATTCTCTTTAAAGTCACTTTAAGCACCTTCTAAACCTCATTTTGCATCGTCTCATTCTCTTTAAAGTCACCTTAAGCACCTTCTAAACACCATTTTGCATCGTCTCATTCTCTTTAAAGTCACTTTAAGCACCTTCTAAACCTCATTTTGCATCGTCTCATTCTCTTTAAAGTCACCTTAAGCACCTTCTAAACACCATTTTGCATCGTCTCATTCTCTTTAAAGTCACTTTAAGCACCTTCTAAACACCATTTTGCATCGTCTCATTCTCTTTAAAGTCACCTTAAGCACCTTCTAAACACCATTTTGCATCGTCTCATTCTCTTTAAAGTCACCTTAAGCACCTTCTAAACACCATTTTGCATCGTCTCATTCTCTTTAAAGTCACTTTAAGCACCTTCTAAACCTCATTTTGCATCGTCTCATTCTCTCTAAAGTCACCTTAAGCACCTTCTAAACACCATTTTGCATCGTCTCATTCTCTTTAAAGTCACTTTAAGCACCTTCTAAACCTCATTTTGCATCGTCTCATTCTCTTTAAAGTCACTTTAAGCACCTTCTAAACCTCATTTTGCATCGTCTCATTCTCTTTAAAGTCACTTTAAGCACCTTCTAAACACCATTTTGCATCGTCTCATTCTCTTTAAAGTCACTTTAAGCACCTTCTAAACACCATTTTGCATCGTCTCATTCTCTTTAAAGTCACTTTAAGCACCTTCTAAACCTCATTTTGCATCGTCTCATTCTCTTTAAAGTCACCTTAAGCACCTTCTAAACACCATTTTGCATCGTCTCATTCTCTTTAAAGTCACTTTAAGCACCTTCTAAACCTCATTTTGCATCGTCTCATTCTCTTTAAAGTCACCTTAAGCACCTTCTAAACACCATTTTGCATCGTCTCATTCTCTTTAAAGTCACCTTAAGCACCTTCTAAACACCATTTTGCATCGTCTCATTCTCTTTAAAGTCACCTTAAGCACCTTCTAAACACCATTTTGCATCGTCTCATTCTCTTTAAAGTCACCTTAAGCACCTTCTAAACACCATTTTGCATCGTCTCATTCTCTTTAAAGTCACTTTAAGCACCTTCTAAACCTCATTTTGCATCGTCTCATTCTCTTTAAAGTCACCTTAAGCACCTTCTAAACACCATTTTGCATCGTCTCATTCTCTTTAAAGTCACTTTAAGCACCTTCTAACCTCATTTTGCATCGTCTCATTCTCTTTAAAGTCACTTTAAGCACCTTCTAAACACCATTTTGCATCGTCTCATTCTCTTTAAAGTCACTTTAAGCACCTTCTAAACCTCATTTTGCATCGTCTCATTCTCTTTAAAGTCACCTTAAGCACCTTCTAAACACCATTTTGCATCGTCTCATTCTCTTTAAAGTCACTTTAAGCACCTTCTAAACACCATTTTGCATCGTCTCATTCTCTTTAAAGTCACCTTAAGCACCTTCTAAACACCATTTTGCATCGTCTCATTCTCTTTAAAGTCACCTTAAGCACCTTCTAAACACCATTTTGCATCGTCTCATTCTCTTTAAAGTCACCTTAAGCACCTTCTAAACACCATTTTGCATCGTCTCATTCTCTTTAAAGTCACCTTAAGCACCTTCTAAACCTCATTTTGCATCGTCTCATTCTCTTTAAAGTCACTTTAAGCACCTTCTAAACCTCATTTTGCATCGTCTCATTCTCTTTAAAGTCACTTTAAGCACCTTCTAAACCTCATTTTGCATCGTCTCATTCTCTTTAAAGTCACTTTAAGCACCTTCTAAACCTCATTTTGCATCGTCTCATTCTCTTTAAAGTCACTTTAAGCACCTTCTAAACCTCATTTTGCATCGTCTCATTCTCTTTAAAGTCACTTTAAGCACCTTCTAAACCTCATTTTGCATCGTCTCATTCTCTTTAAAGTCACTTTAAGCACCTTCTAAACCTCATTTTGCATCGTCTCATTCTCTTTAAAGTCACTTTAAGCACCTTCTAAACCTCATTTTGCATCGTCTCATTCTCTTTAAAGTCACTTTAAGCACCTTCTAAACCTCATTTTGCATCGTCTCATTCTCTTTAAAGTCACTTTAAGCACCTTCTAAACCTCATTTTGCATCGTCTCATTCTCTTTAAAGTCACTTTAAGCACCTTCTAAACACCATTTTGCATCGTCTCATTCTCTTTAAAGTCACTTTAAGCACCTTCTAAACCTCATTTTGCATCGTCTCATTCTCTTTAAAGTCACTTTAAGCACCTTCTAAACACCATTTTGCATCGTCTCATTCTCTTTAAAGTCACCTTAAGCACCTTCTAAACACCATTTTGCATCGTCTCATTCTCTTTAAAGTCACCTTAAGCACCTTCTAAACACCATTTTGCATCGTCTCATTCTCTTTAAAGTCACCTTAAGCACCTTCTAAACACCATTTTGCATCGTCTCATTCTCTTTAAAGTCACTTTAAGCACCTTCTAAACCTCATTTTGCATCGTCTCATTCTCTTTAAAGTCACTTTAAGCACCTTCTAAACCTCATTTTGCATCGTCTCATTCTCTTTAAAGTCACTTTAAGCACCTTCTAAACCTCATTTTGCATCGTCTCATTCTCTTTAAAGTCACTTTAAGCACCTTCTAAACCTCATTTTGCATCGTCTCATTCTCTTTAAAGTCACCTTAAGCACCTTCTAAACACCATTTTGCATCGTCTCATTCTCTTTAAAGTCACCTTAAGCACCTTCTAAACACCATTTTGCATCGTCTCATTCTCTTTAAAGTCACTTTAAGCACCTTCTAAACCTCATTTTGCATCGTCTCATTCTCTTTAAAGTCACCTTAAGCACCTTCTAAACACCATTTTGCATCGTCTCATTCTCTTTAAAGTCACCTTAAGCACCTTCTAAACACCATTTTGCATCGTCTCATTCTCTTTAAAGTCACCTTAAGCACCTTCTAAACACCATTTTGCATCGTCTCATTCTCTTTAAAGTCACCTTAAGCACCTTCTAAACACCATTTTGCATCGTCTCATTCTCTTTAAAGTCACTTTAAGCACCTTCTAAACCTCATTTTGCATCGTCTCATTCTCTTTAAAGTCACCTTAAGCACCTTCTAAACACCATTTTGCATCGTCTCATTCTCTTTAAAGTCACTTTAAGCACCTTCTAAACCTCATTTTGCATCGTCTCATTCTCTTTAAAGTCACCTTAAGCACCTTCTAAACCTCATTTTGCATCGTCTCATTCTCTTTAAAGTCACTTTAAGCACCTTCTAAACCTCATTTTGCATCGTCCTCATTCTCTTTAAAGTCACTTTAAGCACCTTCTAAACCTCATTTTGCATCGTCTCATTCTCTTTAAAGTCACTTTAAGCACCTTCTAAACACCATTTTGCATCGTCTCATTCTCTTTAAAGTCACTTTAAGCACCTTCTAAACCTCATTTTGCATCGTCTCATTCTCTTTAAAGTCACCTTAAGCACCTTCTAAACACCATTTTGCATCGTCTCATTCTCTTTAAAGTCACTTTAAGCACCTTCTAAACCTCATTTTGCATCGTCTCATTCTCTTTAAAGTCACCTTAAGCACCTTCTAAACACCATTTTGCATCGTCTCATTCTCTTTAAAGTCACCTTAAGCACCTTCTAAACACCATTTTGCATCGTCTCATTCTCTTTAAAGTCACTTTAAGCACCTTCTAAACCTCATTTTGCATCGTCTCATTCTCTTTAAAGTCACCTTAAGCACCTTCTAAACACCATTTTGCATCGTCTCATTCTCTTTAAAGTCACCTTAAGCACCTTCTAAACACCATTTTGCATCGTCTCATTCTCTTTAAAGTCACCTTAAGCACCTTCTAAACACCATTTTGCATCGTCTCATTCTCTTTAAAGTCACCTTAAGCACCTTCTAAACACCATTTTGCATCGTCTCATTCTCTTCAAAGTCACTTTAAGCACCTTCTAAACCTCATTTTGCATCGTCTCATTCTCTTTAAGTCACCTTAAGCACCTTCTAAACACCATTTTGCATCGTCTCATTCTCTTTAAAGTCACTTTAAGCACCTTCTAAACCTCATTTTGCATCGTCTCATTCTCTTTAAAGTCACCTTAAGCACCTTCTAAACACCATTTTGCATCGTCTCATCATCTTTAAAGTCACCTTAAGCACCTTCTAAACCTCATTTTGCATCGTCTCATTCTCTTTAAAGTCACCTTAAGCACCTTCTAAACCTCATTTTGCATCGTCTCATTCTCTTTAAAGTCACCTTAAGCACCTTCTAAACACCATTTTGCATCGTCTCATTCTCTTTAAAGTCACTTTAAGCACCTTCTAAACCTCATTTTGCATCGTCTCATTCTCTTTAAAGTCACCTTAAGCACCTTCTAAACACCATTTTGCATCGTCTCATTCTCTTTAAAGTCACTTTAAGCACCTTCTAAACCTCATTTTGCATCGTCTCATTCTCTTTAAAGTCACCTTAAGCACCTTCTAAACCTCATTTTGCATCGTCTCATTCTCTTTAAAGTCACTTTAAGCACCTTCTAAACCTCATTTTGCATCGTCTCATTCTCTTTAAAGTCACTTTAAGCACCTTCTAAACCTCATTTTGCATCGTCTCATTCTCTTTAAAGTCACTTTAAGCACCTTCTAAACACCATTTTGCATCGTCTCATTCTCTTTAAAGTCACTTTAAGCACCTTCTAAACCTCATTTTGCATCGTCTCATTCTCTTTAAAGTCACCTTAAGCACCTTCTAAACACCATTTTGCATCGTCTCATTCTCTTTAAAGTCACTTTAAGCACCTTCTAAACCTCATTTTGCATCGTCTCATTCTCTTTAAAGTCACCTTAAGCACCTTCTAAACACCATTTTGCATCGTCTCATTCTCTTTAAAGTCACCTTAAGCACCTTCTAAACACCATTTTGCATCGTCTCATTCTCTTTAAAGTCACTTTAAGCACCTTCTAAACCTCATTTTGCATCGTCTCATTCTCTTTAAAGTCACCTTAAGCACCTTCTAAACACCATTTTGCATCGTCTCATTCTCTTTAAAGTCACTTTAAGCACCTTCTAAACCTCATTTTGCATCGTCTCATTCTCTTTAAAGTCACTTTAAGCACCTTCTAAACCTCATTTTGCATCGTCTCATTCTCTTTAAAGTCACTTTAAGCACCTTCTAAACCTCATTTTGCATCGTCTCATTCTCTTTAAAGTCACTTTAAGCACCTTCTAAACCTCATTTTGCATCGTCTCATTCTCTTTAAAGTCACCTTAAGCACCTTCTAAACACCATTTTGCATCGTCTCATTCTCTTTAAAGTCACCTTAAGCACCTTCTAAACACCATTTTGCATCGTCTCATTCTCTTTAAAGTCACTTTAAGCACCTTCTAAACCTCATTTTGCATCGTCTCATTCTCTTTAAAGTCACCTTAAGCACCTTCTAAACCTCATTTTGCATCGTCTCATTCTCTTTAAAGTCACTTTAAGCACCTTCTAAACCTCATTTTGCATCGTCTCATTCTCTTTAAAGTCACCTTAAGCACCTTCTAAACACCATTTTGCATCGTCTCATTCTCTTTAAAGTCACCTTAAGCACCTTCTAAACACCATTTTGCATCGTCTCATTCTCTTTAAAGTCACTTTAAGCACCTTCTAAACCTCATTTTGCATCGTCTCATTCTCTTTAAAGTCACCTTAAGCACCTTCTAAACACCATTTGCATCGTCTCATTCTCTTTAAAGTCACCTTAAGCACCTTCTAAACACCATTTTGCATCGTCTCATTCTCTTTAAAGTCACTTTAAGCACCTTCTAAACCTCATTTTTGCATCGTCTCATTCTCTTTAAAGTCACCTTAAGCACCTTCTAAACACCATTTTGCATCGTCTCATTCTCTTTAAAGTCACTTTAAGCACCTTCTAAACCTCATTTTGCATCGTCTCATTCTCTTTAAAGTCACCTTAAGCACCTTCTAAACCTCATTTTGCATCGTCTCATTCTCTTTAAAGTCACTTTAAGCACCTTCTAAACCTCATTTTGCATCGTCTCATTCTCTTTAAAGTCACTTTAAGCACCTTCTAAACCTCATTTTGCATCGTCTCATTCTCTTTAAAGTCACTTTAAGCACCTTCTAAACACCATTTTGCATCGTCTCATTCTCTTTAAAGTCACTTTAAGCACCTTCTAAACCTCATTTTGCATCGTCTCATTCTCTTTAAAGTCACCTTAAGCACCTTCTAAACACCATTTTGCATCGTCTCATTCTCTTTAAAGTCACTTTAAGCACCTTCTAAACCTCATTTTGCATCGTCTCATTCTCTTTAAAGTCACCTTAAGCACCTTCTAAACACCATTTTGCATCGTCTCATTCTCTTTAAAGTCACCTTAAGCACCTTCTAAACACCATTTTGCATCGTCTCATTCTCTTTAAAGTCACTTTAAGCACCTTCTAAACCTCATTTTGCATCGTCTCATTCTCTTTAAAGTCACCTTAAGCACCTTCTAAACACCATTTTGCATCGTCTCATTCTCTTTAAAGTCACCTTAAGCACCTTCTAAACACCATTTTGCATCGTCTCATTCTCTTTAAAGTCACCTTAAGCACCTTCTAAACACCATTTTGCATCGTCTCATTCTCTTTAAAGTCACCTTAAGCACCTTCTAAACACCATTTTGCATCGTCTCATTCTCTTCAAAGTCACTTTAAGCACCTTCTAAACCTCATTTTGCATCGTCTCATTCTCTTTAAAGTCACCTTAAGCACCTTCTAAACACCATTTTGCATCGTCTCATTCTCTTTAAAGTCACTTTAAGCACCTTCTAAACCTCATTTTGCATCGTCTCATTCTCTTTAAAGTCACCTTAAGCACCTTCTAAACACCATTTTGCATCGTCTCATCATCTTTAAAGTCACCTTAAGCACCTTCTAAACCTCATTTTGCATCGTCTCATTCTCTTTAAAGTCACCTTAAGCACCTTCTAAACCTCATTTTGCATCGTCTCATTCTCTTTAAAGTCACCTTAAGCACCTTCTAAACACCATTTTGCATCGTCTCATTCTCTTTAAAGTCACTTTAAGCACCTTCTAAACCTCATTTTGCATCGTCTCATTCTCTTTAAAGTCACCTTAAGCACCTTCTAAACACCATTTTGCATCGTCTCATTCTCTTTAAAGTCACTTTAAGCACCTTCTAAACCTCATTTTGCATCGTCTCATTCTCTTTAAAGTCACCTTAAGCACCTTCTAAACCTCATTTTGCATCGTCTCATTCTCTTTAAAGTCACTTTAAGCACCTTCTAAACCTCATTTTGCATCGTCTCATTCTCTTTAAAGTCACTTTAAGCACCTTCTAAACCTCATTTTGCATCGTCTCATTCTCTTTAAAGTCACTTTAAGCACCTTCTAAACACCATTTTGCATCGTCTCATTCTCTTTAAAGTCACTTTAAGCACCTTCTAAACCTCATTTTGCATCGTCTCATTCTCTTTAAAGTCACCTTAAGCACCTTCTAAACACCATTTTGCATCGTCTCATTCTCTTTAAAGTCACTTTAAGCACCTTCTAAACCTCATTTTGCATCGTCTCATTCTCTTTAAAGTCACCTTAAGCACCTTCTAAACACCATTTTGCATCGTCTCATTCTCTTTAAAGTCACCTTAAGCACCTTCTAAACACCATTTTGCATCGTCTCATTCTCTTTAAAGTCACTTTAAGCACCTTCTAAACCTCATTTTGCATCGTCTCATTCTCTTTAAAGTCACCTTAAGCACCTTCTAAACACCATTTTGCATCGTCTCATTCTCTTTAAAGTCACTTTAAGCACCTTCTAAACCTCATTTTGCATCGTCTCATTCTCTTTAAAGTCACTTTAAGCACCTTCTAAACCTCATTTTGCATCGTCTCATTCTCTTTAAAGTCACTTTAAGCACCTTCTAAACCTCATTTTGCATCGTCTCATTCTCTTTAAAGTCACTTTAAGCACCTTCTAAACCTCATTTTGCATCGTCTCATTCTCTTTAAAGTCACCTTAAGCACCTTCTAAACACCATTTTGCATCGTCTCATTCTCTTTAAAGTCACCTTAAGCACCTTCTAAACACCATTTTGCATCGTCTCATTCTCTTTAAAGTCACTTTAAGCACCTTCTAAACCTCATTTTGCATCGTCTCATTCTCTTTAAAGTCACCTTAAGCACCTTCTAAACACCATTTTGCATCGTCTCATTCTCTTTAAAGTCACTTTAAGCACCTTCTAAACACCATTTTGCATCGTCTCATTCTCTTTAAAGTCACCTTAAGCACCTTCTAAACACCATTTTGCATCGTCTCATTCTCTTTAAAGTCACCTTAAGCACCTTCTAAACACCATTTTGCATCGTCTCATTCTCTTTAAAGTCACCTTAAGCACCTTCTAAACACCATTTTGCATCGTCTCATTCTCTTTAAAGTCACTTTAAGCACCTTCTAAACCTCATTTTGCATCGTCTCATTCTCTTTAAAGTCACTTTAAGCACCTTCTAAACCTCATTTTGCATCGTCTCATTCTCTTTAAAGTCACTTTAAGCACCTTCTAAACCTCATTTTGCATCGTCTCATTCTCTTTAAAGTCACTTTAAGCACCTTCTAAACCTCATTTTGCATCGTCTCATTCTCTTTAAAGTCACTTTAAGCACCTTCTAAACCTCATTTTGCATCGTCTCATTTTCTTTAAAGTCACTTTAAGCACCTTCTAAACCTCATTTTGCATCGTCTCATTCTCTTTAAAGTCACTTTATGCACCTTCTAAACCTCATTTTGCATCGTCTCATTCTCTTTAAAGTCACTTTAAGCACCTTCTAAACCTCATTTTGCATCGTCTCATTCTCTTTAAAGTCACTTTAAGCACCTTCTAAACCTCATTTTGCATCGTCTCATTCTCTTTAAAGTCACTTTAAGCACCTTCTAAACCTCATTTTGCATCGTCTCATTCTCTTTAAAGTCACTTTAAGCACCTTCTAAACACCATTTTGCATCGTCTCATTCTCTTTAAAGTCACTTTAAGCACCTTCTAAACCTCATTTTGCATCGTCTCATTCTCTTTAAAGTCACTTTAAGCACCTTCTAAACCTCATTTTGCATCGTCTCATTCTCTTTAAAGTCACCTTAAGCACCTTCTAAACACCATTTTGCATCGTCTCATTCTCTTTAAAGTCACTTTAAGCACCTTCTAAACCTCATTTTGCATCGTCTCATTCTCTTTAAAGTCACCTTAAGCACCTTCTAAACACCATTTTGCATCGTCTCATTCTCTTTAAAGTCACCTTAAGCACCTTCTAAACACCATTTTGCATCGTCTCATTCTCTTTAAAGTCACCTTAAGCACCTTCTAAACACCATTTTGCATCGTCTCATTCTCTTTAAAGTCACCTTAAGCACCTTCTAAACACCATTTTGCATCGTCTCATTCTCTTTAAAGTCACTTTAAGCACCTTCTAAACCTCATTTTGCATCGTCTCATTCTCTTTAAAGTCACCTTAAGCACCTTCTAAACACCATTTTGCATCGTCTCATTCTCTTTAAAGTCACTTTAAGCACCTTCTAAACCTCATTTTGCATCGTCTCATTCTCTTTAAAGTCACTTTAAGCACCTTCTAAACCTCATTTTGCATCGTCTCATTCTCTTTAAAGTCACTTTAAGCACCTTCTAAACACCATTTTGCATCGTCTCATTCTCTTTAAAGTCACTTTAAGCACCTTCTAAACCTCATTTTGCATCGTCTCATTCTCTTTAAAGTCACCTTAAGCACCTTCTAAACACCATTTTGCATCGTCTCATTCTCTTTAAAGTCACTTTAAGCACCTTCTAAACACCATTTTGCATCGTCTCATTCTCTTTAAAGTCACCTTAAGCACCTTCTAAACACCATTTTGCATCATCTCATTCTCTTTAAAGTCACCTTAAGCACCTTCTAAACACCATTTTACATCGTCTCATTCTCTTTAAAGTCACCTTAAGCACCTTCTAAACACCATTTTGCATCGTCTCATTCTCTTTAAAGTCACTTTAAGCACCTTCTAAACCTCATTTTGCATCGTCTCATTCTCTTTAAAGTCACTTTAAGCACCTTCTAAACCTCATTTTGCATCGTCTCATTCTCTTTAAAGTCACTTTAAGCACCTTCTAAACCTCATTTTGCATCGTCTCATTCTCTTTAAAGTCACTTTAAGCACCTTCTAAACCTCATTTTGCATCGTCTCATTCTCTTTAAAGTCACCTTAAGCACCTTCTAAACACCATTTTGCATCGTCTCATTCTCTTTAAAGTCACCTTAAGCACCTTCTAAACACCATTTTGCATCGTCTCATTCTCTTTAAAGTCACCTTAAGCACCTTCTAAACACCATTTTGCATCGTCTCATTCTCTTTAAAGTCACCTTAAGCACCTTCTAAACACCATTTTGCATCGTCTCATTCTCTTTAAAGTCACTTTAAGCACCTTCTAAACCTCATTTTGCATCGTCTCATTCTCTTTAAAGTCACCTTAAGCACCTTCTAAACACCATTTTGCATCGTCTCATTCTCTTTAAAGTCACTTTAAGCACCTTCTAAACCTCATTTTGCATCGTCTCATTCTCTTTAAAGTCACTTTAAGCACCTTCTAAACACCATTTTGCATCGTCTCATTCTCTTTAAAGTCACCTTAAGCACCTTCTAAACACCATTTTGCATCGTCTCATTCTCTTTAAAGTCACTTTAAGCACCTTCTAAACACCATTTTGCATCGTCTCATTCTCTTTAAAGTCACCTTAAGCACCTTCTAAACACCATTTTGCATCGTCTCATTCTCTTTAAAGTCACCTTAAGCACCTTCTAAACACCATTTTGCATCGTCTCATTCTCTTTAAAGTCACCTTAAGCACCTTCTAAACACCATTTTGCATCGTCTCATTCTCTTTAAAGTCACCTTAAGCACCTTCTAAACACCATTTTGCATCGTCTCATTCTCTTTAAAGTCACTTTAAGCACCTTCTAAACCTCATTTTGCATCGTCTCATTCTCTTTAAAGTCACCTTAAGCACCTTCTAAACACCATTTTGCATCGTCTCATTCTCTTTAAAGTCACTTTAAGCACCTTCTAAACCTCATTTTGCATCGTCTCATTCTCTTTAAAGTCACTTTAAGCACCTTCTAAACCTCATTTTGCATCGTCTCATTCTCTTTAAAGTCACTTTAAGCACCTTCTAAACCTCATTTTGCATCGTCTCATTCTCTTTAAAGTCACCTTAAGCACCTTCTAAACACCATTTTGCATCGTCTCATTCTCTTTAAAGTCACCTTAAGCACCTTCTAAACACCATTTTGCATCGTCTCATTCTCTTTAAAGTCACCTTAAGCACCTTCTAAACACCATTTTGCATCGTCTCATTCTCTTTAAAGTCACCTTAAGCACCTTCTAAACACCATTTTGCATCGTCTCATTCTCTTTAAAGTCACCTTAAGCACCTTCTAAACACCATTTTGCATCGTCTCATTCTCTTTAAAGTCACTTTAAGCACCTTCTAAACCTCATTTTGCATCGTCTCATTCTCTTTAAAGTCACTTTAAGCACCTTCTAAACCTCATTTTGCATCGTCTCATTCTCTTTAAAGTCACTTTAAGCACCTTCTAAACCTCATTTTGCATCGTCTCATTCTCTTTAAAGTCACTTTAAGCACCTTCTAAACCTCATTTTGCATTGTCTCATTCTCTTTAAAGTCACTTTAAGCACCTTCTAAACCTCATTTTGCATCGTCTCATTCTCTTTAAAGTCACTTTAAGCACCTTCTAAACCTCATTTTGCATCGTCTCATTCTCTTTAAAGTCACTTTATGCACCTTCTAAACCTCATTTTGCATCGTCTCATTCTCTTTAAAGTCACTTTAAGCACCTTCTAAACCTCATTTTGCATCGTCTCATTCTCTTTAAAGTCACTTTAAGCACCTTCTAAACCTCATTTTGCATCGTCTCATTCTCTTTAAAGTCACTTTAAGCACCTTCTAAACCTCATTTTGCATCGTCTCATTCTCTTTAAAGTCACTTTAAGCACCTTCTAAACACCATTTTGCATCGTCTCATTCTCTTTAAAGTCACTTTAAGCACCTTCTAAACCTCATTTTGCATCGTCTCATTCTCTTTAAAGTCACTTTAAGCACCTTCTAAACCTCATTTTGCATCGTCTCATTCTCTTTAAAGTCACCTTAAGCACCTTCTAAACACCATTTTGCAACGTCTCATTCTCTTTAAAGTCACTTTAAGCACCTTCTAAACCTCATTTTGCATCGTCTCATTCTCTTTAAAGTCACCTTAAGCACCTTCTAAACACCATTTTGCATCGTCTCATTCTCTTTAAAGTCACCTTAAGCACCTTCTAAACACCATTTTGCATCGTCTCATTCTCTTTAAAGTCACCTTAAGCACCTTCTAAACACCATTTTGCATCGTCTCATTCTCTTTAAAGTCACTTTAAGCACCTTCTAAACCTCATTTTGCATCGTCTCATTCTCTTTAAAGTCACCTTAAGCACCTTCTAAACACCATTTTGCATCGTCTCATTCTCTTTAAAGTCACTTTAAGCACCTTTTAAACCTCATTTTGCATCGTCTCATTCTCTTTAAAGTCACTTTAAGCACCTTCTAAACCTCATTTTGCATCGTCTCATTCTCTTTAAAGTCACTTTAAGCACCTTCTAAACACCATTTTGCATCGTCTCATTCTCTTTAAAGTCACTTTAAGCACCTTCTAAACCTCATTTTGCATCGTCTCATTCTCTTTAAAGTCACCTTAAGCACCTTCTAAACACCATTTTGCATCGTCTCATTCTCTTTAAAGTCACTTTAAGCACCTTCTAAACACCATTTTGCATCGTCTCATTCTCTTTAAAGTCACCTTAAGCACCTTCTAAACACCATTTTGCATCGTCTCATTCTCTTTAAAGTCACCTTAAGCACCTTCTAAACACCATTTTGCATCGTCTCATTCTCTTTAAAGTCACCTTAAGCACCTTCTAAACACCATTTTGCATCGTCTCATTCTCTTTAAAGTCACTTTAAGCACCTTCTAAACCTCATTTTGCATCGTCTCATTCTCTTTAAAGTCACTTTAAGCACCTTCTAAACCTCATTTTGCATCGTCTCATTCTCTTTAAAGTCACTTTAAGCACCTTCTAAACACCATTTTGCATCGTCTCATTCTCTTTAAAGTCACCTTAAGCACCTTCTAAACACCATTTTGCATCGTCTCATTCTCTTTAAAGTCACCTTAAGCACCTTCTAAACACCATTTTGCATCGTCTCATTCTCTTTAAAGTCACTTTAAGCACCTTCTAAACCTCATTTTGCATCGTCTCATTCTCTTTAAAGTCACTTTAAGCACCTTCTAAACCTCATTTTGCATCGTCTCATTCTCTTTAAAGTCACCTTAAGCACCTTCTAAACACCATTTTGCATCGTCTCATTCTCTTTAAAGTCACTTTAAGCACCTTCTAAACCTCATTTTGCATCGTCTCATTCTCTTTAAAGTCACTTTAAGCACCTTCTAAACCTCATTTTGCATCGTCTCATTCTCTTTAAAGTCACTTTAAGCACCTTCTAAACACCATTTTGCATCGTCTCATTCTCTTTAAAGTCACTTTAAGCACCTTCTAAACCTCATTTTGCATCGTCTCATTCTCTTTAAAGTCACTTTAAGCACCTTCTAAACCTCATTTTGCATCGTCTCATTCTCTTTAAAGTCACCTTAAGCACCTTCTAAACACCATTTTGCATCGTCTCATTCTCTTTAAAGTCACCTTAAGCACCTTCTAAACACCATTTTGCATCGTCTCATTCTCTTTAAAGTCACTTTAAGCACCTTCTAAACCTCATTTTGCATCGTCTCATTCTCTTTAAAGTCACTTTAAGCACCTTCTAAACCTCATTTTGCATCGTCTCATTCTCTTTAAAGTCACTTTAAGCACCTTCTAAACCTCATTTTGCATCGTCTCATTCTCTTTAAAGTCACTTTAAGCACCTTCTAAACCTCATTTTGCATCGTCTCATTCTCTTTAAAGTCACTTTAAGCACCTTCTAAACACCATTTTGCATCGTCTCATTCTCTTTAAAGTCACTTTAAGCACCTTCTAAACCTCATTTTGCATCGTCTCATTCTCTTTAAAGTCACCTTAAGCACCTTCTAAACACCATTTTGCATCGTCTCATTCTCTTTAAAGTCACTTTAAGCACCTTCTAAACCTCATTTTGCATCGTCTCATTCTCTTTAAAGTCACTTTAAGCACCTTCTAAACCTCATTTTGCATCGTCTCATTCTCTTTAAAGTCACTTTAAGCACCTTCTAAACCTCATTTTGCATCGTCTCATTCTCTTTAAAGTCACTTTAAGCACCTTCTAAACCTCATTTTGCATCGTCTCATTCTCTTTAAAGTCACTTTAAGCACCTTCTAAACCTCATTTTGCATCGTCTCATTCTCTTTAAAGTCACCTTAAGCACCTTCTAAACCTCATTTTGCATCGTCTCATTCTCTTTAAAGTCACTTTAAGCACCTTCTAAACCTCATTTTGCATCGTCTCATTCTCTTTAAAGTCACTTTAAGCACCTTCTAAACACCATTTTGCATCGTCTCATTCTCTTTAAAGTCACTTTAAGCACCTTCTAAACCTCATTTTGCATCGTCTCATTCTCTTTAAAGTCACTTTAAGCACCTTCTAAACCTCATTTTGCATCGTCTCATTCTCTTTAAAGTCACCTTAAGCACCTTCTAAACACCATTTTGCATCGTCTCATTCTCTTTAAAGTCACCTTAAGCACCTTCTAAACACCATTTTGCATCGTCTCATTCTCTTTAAAGTCACTTTAAGCACCTTCTAAACCTCATTTTGCATCGTCTCATTCTCTTTAAAGTCACCTTAAGCACCTTCTAAACACCATTTTGCATCGTCTCATTCTCTTTAAAGTCACCTTAAGCACCTTCTAAACACCATTTTGCATCGTCTCATTCTCTTTAAAGTCACCTTAAGCACCTTCTAAACACCATTTTGCATCGTCTCATTCTCTTTAAAGTCACCTTAAGCACCTTCTAAACACCATTTTGCATCGTCTCATTCTCTTTAAAGTCACTTTAAGCACCTTCTAAACCTCATTTTGCATCGTCTCATTCTCTTTAAAGTCACCTTAAGCACCTTCTAAACACCATTTTGCATCGTCTCATTCTCTTTAAAGTCACTTTAAGCACCTTCTAAACCTCATTTTGCATCGTCTCATTCTCTTTAAAGTCACTTTAAGCACCTTCTAAACCTCATTTTGCATCGTCTCATTCTCTTTAAAGTCACTTTAAGCACCTTCTAAACACCATTTTGCATCGTCTCATTCTCTTTAAAGTCACTTTAAGCACCTTCTAAACCTCATTTTGCATCGTCTCATTCTCTTTAAAGTCACCTTAAGCACCTTCTAAACACCATTTTGCATCGTCTCATTCTCTTTAAAGTCACTTTAAGCACCTTCTAAACCTCATTTTGCATCGTCTCATTCTCTTTAAAGTCACTTTAAGCACCTTCTAAACCTCATTTTGCATCGTCTCATTCTCTTTAAAGTCACTTTAAGCACCTTCTAAACCTCATTTTGCATCGTCTCATTCTCTTTAAAGTCACTTTAAGCACCTTCTAAACACCATTTTGCATCGTCTCATTCTCTTTAAAGTCACCTTAAGCACCTTCTAAACACCATTTTGCATCGTCTCATTCTCTTTAAAGTCACTTTAAGCACCTTCTAAACCTCATTTTGCATCGTTTCATTCTCTTTAAAGTCACCTTAAGCACCTTCTAAACACCATTTTGCATCGTCTCATTCTCTTTAAAGTCACTTTAAGCACCTTCTAAACCTCATTTTGCATCGTCTCATTCTCTTTAAAGTCACCTTAAGCACCTTCTAAACACCATTTTGCATCGTCTCATTCTCTTTAAAGTCACTTTAAGCACCTTCTAAACCTCATTTTGCATCGTCTCATTCTCTTTAAAGTCACCTTAAGCACCTTCTAAACACCATTTTGCATCGTCTCATTCTCTTTAAAGTCACTTTAAGCACCTTCTAAACACCATTTTGCATCGTCTCATTCTCTTTAAAGTCACCTTAAGCACCTTCTAAACACCATTTTGCATCGTCTCATTCTCTTTAAAGTCACCTTAAGCACCTTCTAAACACCATTTTGCATCGTCTCATTCTCTTTAAAGTCACTTTAAGCACCTTCTAAACCTCATTTTGCATCGTCTCATTCTCTCTAAAGTCACCTTAAGCACCTTCTAAACACCATTTTGCATCGTCTCATTCTCTTTAAAGTCACTTTAAGCACCTTCTAAACACCATTTTGCATCGTCTCATTCTCTTTAAAGTCACTTTAAGCACCTTCTAAACCTCATTTTGCATCGTCTCATTCTCTTTAAAGTCACTTTAAGCACCTTCTAAACCTCATTTTGCATCGTCTCATTCTCTTTAAAGTCACCTTAAGCACCTTCTAAACACCATTTTGCATCGTCTCATTCTCTTTAAAGTCACTTTAAGCACCTTCTAAACCTCATTTTGCATCGTCTCATTCTCTTTAAAGTCACCTTAAGCACCTTCTAAACACCATTTTGCATCGTCTCATTCTCTTTAAAGTCACTTTAAGCACCTTCTAAACCTCATTTTGCATCGTCTCATTCTCTTTAAAGTCACCTTAAGCACCTTCTAAACACCATTTTGCATCGTCTCATTCTCTTTAAAGTCACTTTAAGCACCTTCTAAACCTCATTTTGCATCGTCTCATTCTCTTTAAAGTCACTTTAAGCACCTTCTAAACACCATTTTGCATCGTCTCATTCTCTTTAAAGTCACTTTAAGCACCTTCTAAACCTCATTTTGCATCGTCTCATTCTCTTTAAAGTCACCTTAAGCACCTTCTAAACACCATTTTGCATCGTCTCATTCTCTTTAAAGTCACTTTAAGCACCTTCTAAACACCATTTTGCATCGTCTCATTCTCTTTAAAGTCACTTTAAGCACCTTCTAAACACCATTTTGCATCGTCTCATTCTCTTTAAAGTCACTAAAATTTACACTTGAAAAGACATTATTTCGTTCGACAACGCTGGACGCGTGGATGCTGCTGGACGTGGCATCTGGTGGAACGAAAAAGAAAAGAAAAATAGTAAAGCATCGTTCAGTGCTGTGTGTGTGGTGGCTGTAGGACACAGCCAAAGTTGAGTGTGCAAAGTTCAACTGCAAGTGCAGGACTCGCAACATTCAGCGGCACACGCAGGAACATTTTACGGTGCAAGCGGCTGTTGGACACAGCGATACAAAAGATAAAAGTTCATCTGCAAGTGCTGGACGCGGAACGCAGTGAACAAAAGATCAGTGGTTGACTTTTCACGAAAGACAACACGATGAGTGACGAAGTGTGCCTTGTGTGCGGACAGGCGACGAGTACGGTAGATAGCGTGGAGTGCGACGGTTGCAGCGCATGGTGCCACCTCAAGTGCGTGAAGGAGGACGACACCGTGTACAGTCGACATTGGCTGTGTCCCCGTTGCGACCCCGGAATACAGAAGCCAGGAGAGCACCCCCCCCGTTTCGATCTCTTCACCCACGAACGTGCCACCTGGAGCAGGAGTGTGCTCGCCGGCATCGGTGCACTACGCTCAACCGATCGTTCTTGATTCTTGCAACGAGTCGGTTGTGCCCCAAGGATCGCAAGCGGCACCCCTTCCAGCCGCTCACCCCCTACCCGGAACGAAGGAGAGCGATACTGATCTCACGCTAGGAGAGATTAGCCGATGCGTTAGGCGCATGACGGAGGAACGGGAGAGGGAGGACAAGCGGATGGAGAAGCTAATGGACCAAATGATCCAATCGGTTGTGCGCTGTTTGGACGATCGAAACGTTAGGAAAGCACCAGGATCGAAGCAAGGGCTTCCGAGTTCGACGGCTTTCGGTGCTTTCGACGAAACTGAACAAGGCGATTATGGACCATACAACGAACTTAGTCGGAGCCAAGTGTCAGCGCGGCAGGCTGTAAGCGGTAAGCTACCCACTTTCAGTGGCAAACCCGAAGAATGGCCGATGTTTGAAGCCAGCTACGAGGAGACTACGAGGCTGTGTGGCTACTCCGACGGGGAAAACGTGATCCGGCTTCAGCAGGCGTTGCGCGGCAAAGCACTCAAGGCGGTGCAATGCAGATTGAGGCACGCAGGGAACCTCAAGGGCGTGATGGACACCCTGAAGAAAATGTTTGGACGGCCGGAGATTATTGTCAACACCCTCATCGAGCAGATTAGATGCCAGCCACCTCCCAAGCCGGATCGACTAGACACGCTGATCGACTTTGCGCTGTCAGTAGAAGAGGTGTGCGCAACAGTCAAAGCGAGCGGTGTGGGGGACAAGTTTGACGGCCCCCTTCTTCAAGAGCTGGTCGGTCGGCTCCCAGCACATGTCAAGTTGTTGTGGGGCATGCACTGCCTAAACACCATTTTGCATCGTCTCATTCTCTTTAAAGTCACTTTAAGCACCTTCTAAACACCATTTTGCATCGTCTCATTCTCTTTAAAGTCACCTTAAGCACCTTCTAAACACCATTTTGCATCGTCTCATTCTCTTTAAAGTCACTTTAAGCACCTTCTAAACACCATTTTGCATCGTCTCATTCTCTTTAAAGTCACCTTAAGCACCTTCTAAACACCATTTTGCATCGTCTCATTCTCTTTAAAGTCACCTTAAGCACCTTCTAAACACCATTTTGCATCGTCTCATTCTCTTTAAAGTCACCTTAAGCACCTTCTAAACACCATTTTGCATCGTCTCATTCTCTTTAAAGTCACTTTAAGCACCTTCTAAACCTCATTTTGCATCGTCTCATTCTCTTTAAAGTCACTTTAAGCATCTTCTAAACCTCATTTTGCATCGTCTCATTCTCTTTAAAGTCACTTTAAGCACCTTCTAAACACCATTTTGCATCGTCTCATTCTCTTTAAAGTCACTTTAAGCACCTTCTAAACCTCATTTTGCATCGTCTCATTCTCTTTAAAGTCACCTTAAGCACCTTCTAAACACCATTTTGCATCGTCTCATTCTCTTTAAAGTCACTTTAAGCACCTTTTAAACCTCATTTTGCATCGTCTCATTCTCTTTAAAGTCACCTTAAGCACCTTCTAAACACCATTTTGCATCGTCTCATTCTCTTTAAAGTCACCTTAAGCACCTTCTAAACACCATTTTGCATCGTCTCATTCTCTTTAAAGTCACTTTAAGCACCTTCTAAACCTCATTTTGCATCGTCTCATTCTCTTTAAAGTCACTTTAAGCACCTTCTAAACACCATTTTGCATCGTCTCATTCTCTTTAAAGTCACCTTAAGCACCTTCTAAACACCATTTTGCATCGTCTCATTCTCTTTAAAGTCACCTTAAGCACCTTCTAAACACCATTTTGCATCGTCTCATTCTCTTTAAAGTCACTTTAAGCACCTTCTAAACCTCATTTTGCATCGTCTCATTCTCTTTAAAGTCACCTTAAGCACCTTCTAAACACCATTTTGCATCGTCTCATTCTCTTTAAAGTCACTTTAAGCACCTTCTAAACCTCATTTTGCATCGTCTCATTCTCTTTAAAGTCACTTTAAGCACCTTCTAAACACCATTTTGCATCATCTCATTCTCTTTAAAGTCACTTTAAGCACCTTCTAAACCTCATTTTGCATCGTCTCATTCTCTTTAAAGTCACCTTAAGCACCTTCTAAACACAATTTTGCATCGTCTCATTCTCTTTAAAGTCACTTTAAGCACCTTCTAAACACCATTTTGCATCGTCTCATTCTCTTTAAAGTCACCTTAAGCACCTTCTAAACACCATTTTGCATCGTCTCATTCTCTTTAAAGTCACCTTAAGCACCTTCTAAACACCATTTTGCATCGTCTCATTCTCTTTAAAGTCACTTTAAGCACCTTCTAAACCTCATTTTGCATCGTCTCATTCTCTTTAAAGTCACCTTAAGCACCTTCTAAACACCATTTTGCATCGTCTCATTCTCTTTAAAGTCACTTTAAGCACCTTCTAAACCTCATTTTGCATCGTCTCATTCTCTTTAAAGTCACTTTAAGCACCTTCTAAACCTCATTTTGCATCGTCTCATTCTCTTTAAAGTCACTTTAAGCACCTTCTAAACACCATTTTGCATCGTCTCATTCTCTTTAAAGTCACTTTAAGCACCTTCTAAACACCATTTTGCATCGTCTCATTCTCTTTAAAGTCACTTTAAGCACCTTCTAAACCTCATTTTGCATCGTCTCATTCTCTTTAAAGTCACCTTAAGCACCTTCTAAACACCATTTTGCATCGTCTCATTCTCTTTAAAGTCACCTTAAGCACCTTCTAAACACCATTTTGCATCGTCTCATTCTCTTTAAAGTCACTTTAAGCACCTTCTAAACCTCATTTTGCATCGTCTCATTCTCTTTAAAGTCACTTTAAGCACCTTCTAAACCTCATTTTGCATCGTCTCATTCTCTTTAAAGTCACTTTAAGCACCTTCTAAACCTCATTTTGCATCGTCTCATTCTCTTTAAAGTCACTTTAAGCACCTTCTAAACCTCATTTTGCATCGTCTCATTCTCTTTAAAGTCACTTTAAGCACCTTCTAAACACCATTTTGCATCGTCTCATTCTCTTTAAAGTCACTTTAAGCACCTTCTTAACCTCATTTTGCATCGTCTCATTCTCTTTAAAGTCACCTTAAGCACCTTCTAAACACCATTTTGCATCGTCTCATTCTCTTTAAAGTCACTTTAAGCACCTTCTAAACACCATTTTGCATCGTCTCATTCTCTTTAAAGTCACCTTAAGCACCTTCTAAACACCATTTTGCATCGTCTCATTCTCTTTAAAGTCACCTTAAGCACCTTCTAAACACCATTTTGCATCGTCTCATTCTCTTTAAAGTCACTTTAAGCACCTTCTAAACCTCATTTTGCATCGTCTCATTCTCTTTAAAGTCACCTTAAGCACCTTCTAAACACCATTTTGCATCGTCTCATTCTCTTTAAAGTCACTTTAAGCACCTTCTAAACCTCATTTTGCATCGTCTCATTCTCTTTAAAGTCACCTTAAGCACCTTCTAAACACCATTTTGCATCGTCTCATTCTCTTTAAAGTCACTTTAAGCACCTTCTAAACCTCATTTTGCATCGTCTCATTCTCTTTAAAGTCACCTTAAGCACCTTCTAAACACCATTTTGCATCGTCTCATTCTCTTTAAAGTCACTTTAAGCACCTTCTAAACACCATTTTGCATCGTCTCATTCTCTTTAAAGTCACCTTAAGCACCTTCTAAACACCATTTTGCATCGTCTCATTCTCTTTAAAGTCACCTTAAGCACCTTCTAAACACCATTTTGCATCGTCTCATTCTCTTTAAAGTCACTTTAAGCACCTTCTAAACCTCATTTTGCATCGTCTCATTCTCTCTAAAGTCACCTTAAGCACCTTCTAAACACCATTTTGCATCGTCTCATTCTCTTTAAAGTCACTTTAAGCACCTTCTAAACCTCATTTTGCATCGTCTCATTCTCTTTAAAGTCACTTTAAGCACCTTCTGAACCTCATTTTGCATCGTCTCATTCTCTTTAAAGTCACTTTAAGCACCTTCTAAACACCATTTTGCATCGTCTCATTCTCTTTAAAGTCACTTTAAGCACCTTCTAAACACCATTTTGCATCGTCTCATTCTCTTTAAAGTCACTTTAAGCACCTTCTAAACCTCATTTTGCCATCGTCTCATTCTCTTTAAAGTCACCTTAAGCACCTTCTAAACACCATTTTGCATCGTCTCATTCTCTTTAAAGTCACTTTAAGCACCTTCTAAACCTCATTTTGCATCGTCTCATTCTCTTTAAAGTCACCTTAAGCACCTTCTAAACACCATTTTGCATCGTCTCATTCTCTTTAAAGTCACCTTAAGCACCTTCTAAACACCATTTTGCATCGTCTCATTCTCTTTAAAGTCACCTTAAGCACCTTCTAAACACCATTTTGCATCGTCTCATTCTCTTTAAAGTCACCTTAAGCACCTTCTAAACACCATTTTGCATCGTCTCATTCTCTTTAAAGTCACTTTAAGCACCTTCTAAACCTCATTTTGCATCGTCTCATTCTCTTTAAAGTCACTTTAAGCACCTTCTAAACCTCATTTTTGCATCGTCTCATTCTCTTTAAAGTCACTTTAAGCACCTTCTAAACACCATTTTGCATCGTCCTCATTCTCTTTAAAGTCACTTTAAGCACCTTCTAAACCTCATTTTGCATCGTCTCATTCTCTTTAAAGTCACCTTAAGCACCTTCTAAACACCATTTTGCATCGTCTCATTCTCTTTAAAGTCACTTTAAGCACCTTCTAAACACCATTTTGCATCGTCTCATTCTCTTTAAAGTCACCTTAAGCACCTTCTAAACACCATTTTGCATCGTCTCATTCTCTTTAAAGTCACCTTAAGCACCTTCTAAACACCATTTTGCATCGTCTCATTCTCTTTAAAGTCACCTTAAGCACCTTCTAAACCCTCATTTTGCATCGTCTCATTCTCTTTAAAGTCACTTTAAGCACCTTCTAAACCTCATTTTGCATCGTCTCATTCTCTTTAAAGTCACTTTAAAGCACCTTCTAAACCTCATTTTGCATCGTCTCATTCTCTTTAAAGTCACTTTTAAGCACCTTCTAAACCTCATTTTGCATCGTCTCATTCTCTTTAAAGTCACTTTAAGCACCTTCTAAACCTCATTTTGCATCGTCTCATTCTCTTTAAAGTCACTTTAAGCACCTTCTAAACCTCATTTTGCATCGTCTCATTCTCTTTAAAGTCACTTTAAGCACCTTCTAAACCTCATTTTGCATCGTCCTCATTCTCTTTAAAGTCACTTTAAGCACCTTCTAAACCTCATTTTGCATCGTCTCATTCTCTTTAAAGTCACTTTAAGCACCTTCTAAACCTCATTTTGCATCGTCTCATTCTCTTTAAAGTCACTTTAAGCACCTTCTAAACACATTTTGCATCGTCTCATTCTCTTTAAAGTCACTTTAAGCACCTTCTAAACCTCATTTTGCATCGTCTCATTCTCTTTAAAGTCACTTTAAGCACCTTCTAAACCTCATTTTGCATCGTCTCATTCTCTTTAAAGTCACTTTAAGCACCTTCTAAACACCATTTTGCATCGTCTCATTCTCTTTAAAGTCACCTTAAGCACCTTTCTAAACACCATTTTTGCATCGTCTCATTCTCTTTAAAGTCACCTTAAGCACCTTCTAAACACCATTTTGCATCGTCTCATTCTCTTTAAAGTCACTTTAAGCACCTTCTAAACCTCATTTTGCATCGTCTCATTCTCTTTAAAGTCACTTTAAGCACCTTCTAAACCTCATTTTGCATCGTCTCATTCTCTTTAAAGTCACTTTAAGCACCTCATTTTGCATCGTCTCATTCTCTTTAAAGTCACTTTAAGCACCTTCTAAACCTCATTTTGCATCGTCTCATTCTCTTTAAAGTCACCTTAAGCACCTTCTAAACACCATTTTGCATCGTCTCATTCTCTTTAAAGTCACCTTAAGCACCTTCTAAACACCATTTTGCATCGTCTCATTCTCTTTAAAGTCACTTTAAGCACCTTCTAAACCTCATTTTGCATCGTCTCATTCTCTTTAAAGTCACCTTAAGCACCTTCTAAACCTCATTTTGCATCGTCTCATTCTCTTTAAAGTCACCTTAAGCACCTTCTAAACACCATTTTGCATCGTCTCATTCTCTTTAAAGTCACCTTAAGCACCTTCTAAACACCATTTTGCATCGTCTCATTCTCTTTAAAGTCACCTTAAGCACCTTCTAAACACCATTTTGCATCGTCTCATTCTCTTTAAAGTCACTTTAAGCACCTTCTAAACCTCATTTTGCATCGTCTCATTCTCTTTAAAGTCACCTTAAGCACCTTCTAAACACCATTTTGCATCGTCTCATTCTCTTTAAAGTCACTTTAAGCACCTTCTAAACCTCATTTTGCATCGTCTCATTCTCTTTAAAGTCACCTTAAGCACCTTCTAAACCTCATTTTGCATCGTCTCATTCTCTTTAAAGTCACTTTAAGCACCTTCTAAACCTCATTTTGCATCGTCTCATTCTCTTTAAAGTCACTTTAAGCACCTTCTAAACCTCATTTTGCATCGTCTCATTCTCTTTAAAGTCACTTTAAGCACCTTCTAAACACCATTTTGCATCGTCTCATTCTCTTTAAAGTCACTTTAAGCACCTTCTAAACCTCATTTTGCATCGTCTCATTCTCTTTAAAGTCACCTTAAGCACCTTCTAAACACCATTTTGCATCGTCTCATTCTCTTTAAAGTCACTTTAAGCACCTTCTAAACCTCATTTTGCATCGTCTCATTCTCTTTAAAGTCACCTTAAGCACCTTCTAAACACCATTTTGCATCGTCTCATTCTCTTTAAAGTCACCTTAAGCACCTTCTAAACGCCATTTTGCATCGTCTCATTCTCTTTAAAGTCACTTTAAGCACCTTCTAAACCTCATTTTGCATCGTCTCATTCTCTTTAAAGTCACCTTAAGCACCTTCTAAACACCATTTTGCATCGTCTCATTCTCTTTAAAGTCACCTTAAGCACCTTCTAAACACCATTTTGCATCGTCTCATTCTCTTTAAAGTCACCTTAAGCACCTTCTAAACACCATTTTGCATCGTCTCATTCTCTTTAAAGTCACCTTAAGCACCTTCTAAACACCATTTTGCATCGTCTCATTCTCTTTAAAGTCACTTTAAGCACCTTCTAAACCTCATTTTGCATCGTCTCATTCTCTTTAAAGTCACCTTAAGCACCTTCTAAACACCATTTTGCATCGTCTCATTCTCTTTAAAGTCACTTTAAGCACCTTCTAAACCTCATTTTGCATCGTCTCATTCTCTTTAAAGTCACCTTAAGCACCTTCTAAACACCATTTTGCATCGTCTCATCATCTTTAAAGTCACTTTAAGCACCTTCTAAACCTCATTTTGCATCGTCTCATTCTCTTTAAAGTCACCTTAAGCACCTTCTAAACCTCATTTTGCATCGTCTCATTCTCTTTAAAGTCACCTTAAGCACCTTCTAACACCATTTTGCATCGTCTCATTCTCTTTAAAGTCACCTTAAGCACCTTCTAAACACCATTTTGCATCGTCTCATTCTCTTTAAAGTCACTTTAAGCACCTTCTAAACCTCATTTTGCATCGTCTCATTCTCTTTAAAGTCACCTTAAGCACCTTCTAAACACCATTTTGCATCGTCTCATTCTCTTTAAAGTCACTTTAAGCACCTTCTAAACCTCATTTTGCATCGTCTCATTCTCTTTAAAGTCACCTTAAGCACCTTCTAAACCTCATTTTGCATCGTCTCATTCTCTTTAAAGTCACTTTAAGCACCTTCTAAACCTCATTTTGCATTGTCTCATTCTCTTTAAAGTCACTTTAAGCACCTTCTAAACCTCATTTTGCATCGTCTCATTCTCTTTAAAGTCACTTTAAGCACCTTCTAAACACCATTTTGCATCGTCTCATTCTCTTTAAAGTCACTTTAAGCACCTTCTAAACCTCATTTTGCATCGTCTCATTCTCTTTAAAGTCACCTTAAGCACCTTCTAAACACCATTTTGCATCGTCTCATTCTCTTTAAAGTCACTTTAAGCACCTTCTAAACCTCATTTTGCATCGTCTCATTCTCTTTAAAGTCACCTTAAGCACCTTCTAAACACCATTTTGCATCGTCTCATTCTCTTTAAAGTCACCTTAAGCACCTTCTAAACACCATTTTGCATCGTCTCATTCTCTTTAAAGTCACTTTAAGCACCTTCTAAACCTCATTTTGCATCGTCTCATTCTCTTTAAAGTCACCTTAAGCACCTTCTAAACCTCATTTTGCATCGTCTCATTCTCTTTAAAGTCACTTTAAGCACCTTCTAAACCTCATTTTGCATCGTCTCATTCTCTTTAAAGTCACTTTAAGCACCTTCTAAACCTCATTTTGCATCGTCTCATTCTCTTTAAAGTCACTTTAAGCACCTTCTAAACACCATTTTGCATCGTCTCATTCTCTTTAAAGTCACTTTAAGCACCTTCTAAACCTCATTTTGCATCGTCTCATTCTCTTTAAAGTCACCTTAAGCACCTTCTAAACACCATTTTGCATCGTCTCATTCTCTTTAAAGTCACTTTAAGCACCTTCTAAACACCATTTTGCATCGTCTCATTCTCTTTAAAGTCACCTTAAGCACCTTCTAAACACCATTTTGCATCGTCTCATTCTCTTTAAAGTCACCTTAAGCACCTTCTAAACACCATTTTGCATCGTCTCATTCTCTTTAAAGTCACCTTAAGCACCTTCTAAACCACAATTTTGCATCGTCTCATTCTCTTTAAAGTCACTTTAAGCACCTTCTAAACCTCATTTTGCATCGTCTCATTCTCTTTAAAGTCACTTTAAGCACCTTCTAAACCTCATTTTGCATCGTCTCATTCTCTTTAAAGTCACTTTAAGCACCTTCTAAACCTCATTTTGCATCGTCTCATTCTCTTTAAAGTCACTTTAAGCACCTTCTAAACCTCATTTTGCATCGTCTCATTCTCTTTAAAGTCACTTTAAGCACCTTCTAAACCTCATTTTGCATCGTCTCCTTAAGCACCTTCTAAACACCATTTTGCATCGTCTCATTCTCTTTAAAGTCACCTTAAGCACCTTCTAAACACCATTTTGCATCGTCTCATTCTCTTTAAAGTCACCTTAAGCACCTTCTAAACACCATTTTGCATCGTTTCATTCTCTTTAAAGTCACTTTAAGCACCTTCTAAACCTCATTTTGCATCGTCTCATTCTCTTTAAAGTCACCTTAAGCACCTTCTAAACACCATTTTGCATCGTCTCATTCTCTTTAAAGTCACTTTAAGCACCTTCTAAACCTCATTTTGCATCGTCTCATTCTCTTTAAAGTCACTTTAAGCACCTTCTAAACCTCATTTTGCATCGTCTCATTCTCTTTAAAGTCACTTTAAGCACCTTCTAAACACCATTTTGCATCGTCTCATTCTCTTTAAAGTCACTTTAAGCACCTTCTAAACCTCATTTTGCATCGTCTCATTCTCTTTAAAGTCACCTTAAGCACCTTCTAAACACCATTTTGCATCGTCTCATTCTCTTTAAAGTCACTTTAAGCACCTTCTAAACACCATTTTGCATCGTCTCATTCTCTTTAAAGTCACCTTAAGCACCTTCTAAACACCATTTTGCATCATCTCATTCTCTTTAAAGTCACCTTAAGCACCTTCTAAACACCATTTTGCATCGTCTCATTCTCTTTAAAGTCACCTTAAGCACCTTCTAAACACCATTTTGCATCGTCTCATTCTCTTTAAAGTCACTTTAAGCACCTTCTAAACCTCATTTTGCATCGTCTCATTCTCTTTAAAGTCACTTTAAGCACCTTCTAAACCTCATTTTGCATCGTCTCATTCTCTTTAAAGTCACTTTAAGCACCTCCTAAACCTCATTTTGCATCGTCTCATTCTCTTTAAAGTCACTTTAAGCACCTTCTAAACCTCATTTTGCATCGTCTCATTCTCTTTAAAGTCACCTTAAGCACCTTCTAAACACCATTTTGCATCGTCTCATTCTCTTTAAAGTCACCTTAAGCACCTTCTAAACACCATTTTGCATCGTCTCATTCTCTTTAAAGTCACCTTAAGCACCTTCTAAACACCATTTTGCATCGTCTCATTCTCTTTAAAGTCACCTTAAGCACCTTCTAAACACCATTTTGCATCGTCTCATTCTCTTTAAAGTCACTTTAAGCACCTTCTAAACCTCATTTTGCATCGTCTCATTCTCTTTAAAGTCACCTTAAGCACCTTCTAAACACCATTTTGCATCGTCTCATTCTCTTTAAAGTCACTTTAAGCACCTTCTAAACCTCATTTTGCATCGTCTCATTCTCTTTAAAGTCACTTTAAGCACCTTCTAAACACCATTTTGCATCGTCTCATTCTCTTTAAAGTCACCTTAAGCACCTTCTAAACACCATTTTGCATCGTCTCATTCTCTTTAAAGTCACTTTAAGCACCTTCTAAACACCATTTTGCATCGTCTCATTCTCTTTAAAGTCACCTTAAGCACCTTCTAAACACCATTTTGCATCGTCTCATTCTCTTTAAAGTCACCTTAAGCACCTTCTAAACACCATTTTGCATCGTCTCATTCTCTTTAAAGTCACCTTAAGCACCTTCTAAACACCATTTTGCATCGTCTCATTCTCTTTAAAGTCACCTTAAGCACCTTCTAAACACCATTTTGCATCGTCTCATTCTCTTTAAAGTCACTTTAAGCACCTTCTAAACCTCATTTTGCATCGTCTCATTCTCTTTAAAGTCACCTTAAGCACCTTCTAAACACCATTTTGCATCGTCTCATTCTCTTTAAAGTCACTTTAAGCACCTTCTAAACCTCATTTTGCATCGTCTCATTCTCTTTAAAGTCACTTTAAGCACCTTCTAAACCTCATTTTGCATCGTCTCATTCTCTTTAAAGTCACTTTAAGCACCTTCTAAACCTCATTTTGCATCGTCTCATTCTCTTTAAAGTCACCTTAAGCACCTTCTAAACACCATTTTGCATCGTCTCATTCTCTTTAAAGTCACTTTAAGCACCTTCTAAACACCATTTTGCATCGTCTCATTCTCTTTAAAGTCACCTTAAGCACCTTCTAAACACCATTTTGCATCGTCTCATTCTCTTTAAAGTCACCTTAAGCACCTTCTAAACACCATTTTGCATCGTCTCATTCTCTTTAAAGTCACCTTAAGCACCTTCTAAACACCATTTTGCATCGTCTCATTCTCTTTAAAGTCACTTAAGCACCTTCTAAACCTCATTTTGCATCGTCTCATTCTCTTTAAAGTCACTTTAAGCACCTTCTAAACCTCATTTTGCATCGTCTCATTCTCTTTAAAGTCACTTTAAGCACCTTCTAAACCTCATTTTGCATCGTCTCATTCTCTTTAAAGTCACTTTAAGCACCTTCTAAACCTCATTTTGCATCGTCTCATTCTCTTTAAAGTCACTTTAAGCACCTTCTAAACCTCATTTTGCATCGTCTCATTCTCTTTAAAGTCACTTTAAGCACCTTCTAAACCTCATTTTGCATCGTCTCATTCTCTTTAAAGTCACTTTAAGCACCTTCTAAACCTCATTTTGCATCGTCTCATTCTCTTTAAAGTCACTTTAAGCACCTTCTAAACCTCATTTTGCATCGTCTCATTCTCTTTAAAGTCACTTTAAGCACCTTCTAAACCTCATTTTGCATCGTCTCATTCTCTTTAAAGTCACTTTAAGCACCTTCTAAACCTCATTTTGCATCGTCTCATTCTCTTTAAAGTCACTTTAAGCACCTTCTAAACCTCATTTTGCATCGTCTCATTCTCTTTAAAGTCACTTTAAGCACCTTCTAAACCCTTTTTGCATCGTCTCATTCTCTTTAAAGTCACTTTAAGCACCTTCTAAACCTCATTTTGCATCGTCTCATTCTCTTTAAAGTCACTTTAAGCACCTTCTAAACCTCATTTTGCATCGTCTCATTCTCTTTAAAGTCACTTTAAGCACCTTCTAAACCTCATTTTGCATCGTCTCATTCTCTTTAAAGTCACTTAAGCACCTTCTAAAC